>NC_141607.1:25789461-25825383 GCF_047967505.1 Dipteris shenzhenensis | reverse complement strand
TTTGGGTTATGTACCGCATTTGAGTTTCTCTGATTTTGAATTTTGTGAGCATTGTCTCTATGGGAAGCAAACTAAATCAGCCCATAAAAGAAGGGGAAAGAAAGAGTTTGAAATGCTTGATTTGGTGCATTCAGATGTATGTGGTCCCATGCCTACACGGTCATTAGGCGGGGCTGAATACTATGTGACATTCATTGATGATGCAACTAGGAAAGTGTGGGCTTATGCTATCTATAGCTCGGAAGAGTGATGTATTCCAGGTATTTCAGAAATGGCTGGCCTTGGTTGAGAATCAGCCAGGTAGAATGCTTAAATGCCTACGGACTGACAATGGTGGAGAGTATCTCTCTCATGACTTTCAGCATTTCTGTGATACACGTGGGATTAAGAGGGAGCTCACATCCCCTCGTACTCCAGAGCAAAATCCAGTTGCAGAAAAGATGAACCGTACCATTCAAGAAAGGTTGCAATGCATGCTTTCCAATGCAAGTCTTTCTGGTGGTTTTTGGGCTGAGGCAATGAAGACTGCAGGTGCATGTGATCAATAGATCACCTAGTAAGAGTTTGGATGGTGGTATTCCTGAAGAAGCATGGAGTGGCAAGAAGCCCTCTTACTCTCATTTGCGTATCTTTGGGTGTGAGGCATATGCACATGTGCCAAAAGAGCTTTGAAAGAAGCTAGATCCTAAGTCTAGGAAATGCATCTTTCTGGGTTATGGTGAAAGTGGAGAGATGGGCTATCGTCTCTGGGATCCAGAAGCAAAGAAGATCATACGCAGCCATGATGTGGTCTTCAATGAGAAGAAGATGCATAAGGCACCCATGAGGGATGTGGAAATGAGGAGAATCACTTTCCAGGATGTGAATCCACCTGCATATGTTGATAGGCAGCAAGCTGTCCATGCACCAAATGTGCAAGAAATGGTACAACCAAGTACTCCCACAGGTATACAATCAAGGGTAGATGATGGATCATCTATTGGTGGAAATGATGAGCCAAATGTGGCTGATATGCAAGTGGGACAGCAAGCTGAAATGCCCTTGAGAAGATCATCTAGAGTGTCTAGACCGCCTGATAGGTTTGTTCCAGGGGTAGACTATGTGATGCTTACTGATTGCGGGGAGCCTTCTTGCTACAGAGTGGCTATGATGCATGAGGATCAACGCAAGTGGGAGTATGCTATGCAATCAGAGATGAGTTCACTTATGAAGAATAAGACTTGGGACTTGGTTTCTTTGCCACATGGAAAGAAAGCATTGCCATGTAAATGGGTCTACAAAATGAAGGTCACAGGTGATGATGTGCCTAGATACAAGGCCCGTTTGGTTGCTAAAGGGTTCAAGCAAGAGAAGGGTGTGGACTTTGATGAGATATTCTCTCCGGTTGTGAAGATGACCACACTTAGATGCATGCTTGGACTAGTGGCAGTAGAGGATATGGAGCTTATGCAAATGGATGTCAAGACAGCATTCTTGCATGGGGATTTGCATGAGGAAATTTACATGGTGCAGCCGGAAGGCTTTGAAGAAAAGGGCAAAGAGCATTTAGTTTGCAAGCTGAAGAAGAGTCTCTATGGTCTTAAGCAAGCGCCTAGAGAATGGTATCAGAAGTTTGATGCTTTCATTCGGTCCCAGGGTTTCAGAAGGAGTGAAATTGATCACTGCCTCTACACTAAAAGGGCTAAGGATAATAGCCTGATAATCCTGGCACTATATGTGGATGATATGCTATTGGCTAGCAAGAATACTTATGAGCTAGATGCATTAAAGGCCAAGTTGCATGAGGCCTTTGATATGAAGGATTTGGGATTTGCAGGTCATATTCCTGGTATGCGCATCACGCGTGATCGGAGTAGGAAACTCCTTTGGCTTTCACAAAAAGAGTATGTTACAAAAGTATTACAGCGTTTCAATATGGAGGGGGGGAAGGCAGTGAGTACTCCATTGCCTCCATATGTGAAACTGAGTCATACAGATAGTCCCAAATCAGATGAGGAGAGGGCCATGATGGCCAAGGTTCCTTATGCATCAGTAGTTGGGAGTCTTATGTATGCTATGATAGCTACTAGACCAGACATTGCATTTGCAGTGGGAGTTGTTAGCCAGTATATGGCTAATCCAGGAAAGAGGCATTGGGAGGCAGTTAAGTGCATCATGAGGTACATGAAGGGTACCAAGGAGATGTGCATTTGCTTTGGTAAAGGAGACATGCGTGTACTTGGGTACATAGATTCAGACTATGCAGGGCATATGGATAGTAGGAGATCCACTTCTGGTTATGTGTTCACCTTTGCAGGTGGTACAGTGTCGTGGATGTCTCGCGCATAGAAGTGCGTTGCTTTGTCTACCACAGAGGCTGAGTATGTTGCAGCCACAGAGGGTTGCAAGGAGGCTATATGGCTTGATCGGCTAGTGAGAGATTTGGGGATTCATACAGGTGTACCGACATTGCATAGTGATTCCATGAGTGCTATTCAGCTAGCACGGAATCCGGTCTTTCATGCAAAGACCAAACACATTGAGGTCAGGTACCATTTCATCAGGGAGGTACTTGAGGACAAGCGCATAGAGCTTGTCAAGGTTCATACAGATGATAACCCTGCAGATATGCTGACAAAGAGTCTACCTAGTCAGCGGTAAGTGCGTTGCTTTGTCTACCACAGAGGCTGAGTATGTTGCAGCCACAGAGGGTTGCAAGGAGGCTATATGGCTTGATCGGCTAGTGGGAGATTTGGGGATTCATACAGGTGTACCGACATTGCATAGTGATTCCATGAGTGCTATTCAGCTAGCACGGAATCCGGTCTTTCATGCAAAGACCAAACACATTGAGGTCAGGTACCATTTCATCAGGGAGGTACTTGAGGACAAGCGCATAGAGCTTGTCAAGGTTCATACAGATGATAACCCTGCAGATATGCTGACGAAGAGTCTACCTAGTCAGCGGTTTGATTATTGTCATGTATTGATGGGCATTGGATAGTATGCTCACTGGTTGTTCTCCCTTAAAGGCACATTGTCCTTTAAGTGGGAGGTTGTGGGGGTTAAAGGTCACTGTGCCTTAACCCCAGTTATGTACAATACTCAAACACATATATAAATGAATGAAAAAGAAGATTAGGGTGGTTCTGCACCCACCAAACTTGTGTGGCTCTCTGTCTCTCTCTCTCCTTCTTCATTCTTGCTTCCGTTGAGAGCACTCTCAAAAGTTTGGGTGTATTTTATGAAAAAGAAAAGTGAAGTGTTTAGGCACTTCAAAGTTTTTAAAGCTATGGTTGGAAAATAAACAGGCTTGCAAATAAAATGCCTAAGGTTAGATGGAGGGGGAGAGTACCTCTCAAATGAATTTGCAAGGTTCCTGCAGGAGCATGGCATAAAGCAGCAATATTCATGCAGTCATACCCCACAGCAAAATGGAATTGCAGAAAGGAAAAGCAGGCATATTGGAGAGGTATCTCGAGCCATGCTAAATGAAAAAGATCTACCAGATTATTATTGGGTTGAAGCAGTTGCTACAGCAGTTTATATAATGAACAGGACTCCCACTGCAGCAATACATGGCATGATGCCAGAGGAGATGTATACTGGTAGGAAACCAGACATTTCTCATTTGAAAATTTTTGGTTGCATTGCCTATGTTCATGTGCCAGATGAGTTGAGGTCCAAGTTGGATCCAAAGGCTGAGAAGTGCATCTTTATTGGTTATTCTCTGTAGCAAAAAGGGTAAAGATGCTATAACCCTTCTACACGTAAGTTCACAGTGAGCAGAGATGTTGTTTTTGATGAGATGAGTAGCTGGTATAAACCAGTAAATGTGATGATTGATGTAGATGCACAAAATGGTAATGCTGCAAAAAATTCACAGCAGCAATCACAAAATATCAGTGGACCTGTAGTGTCCTCTAGCAGTGGTTCACATACTTCGCCATGGACAGGTAGATTGAGATCAGGAGAATCTCCTCAAAGCAATGCAGATAGTGGTACGCAGGTATCACGAAAAGGAAAAGAGAAGGTAGATCAGCCCATGTTTGATGTGAATGCAGGTCACTCTTATGTGGATGGTGAATCCAGTGGCTCAGAGCAGAGCATTGATGATGAGTTGGGTATTCCTTCTGTTGTTACACCTGGAGTAAGGAAGACCAGGGATGTTTTGAGAGCACCTGGAAGTGAGCCTATTTTGCACAGGTCTACCAGGGTTAGGTATCTGTGGATAGGCTGAAATATGATGGATTTACAGCCATTCACTATGCCTATATGGTCAAAGTGATACAGGAACCAGAACCCATTTCTTTTGAGCAAGCCATGGGAAATGAAAAATGGGAGAAAGCCATGGATGAAGAAATGGATGCCTTGGATGCAAATGCTACATGGGAATTGGTGCCTTTGCCTAAAGACAAGAATGCAATTGGCTGTAAGTGGGTTTATAAGATCAAGCACAATGCAGATGGTTCTGTGAATAGATACAAGGCAAGATTAGTTGTCAAGGGGTATGCACAGACATATGGCATTGATTATGAAGAAACTTTCAGCCCGGTTGCAAGGGTGGCAACCGTAAGAGCAGCCATTGCTATGGCTGCATCAAAGGGATGGTCTTTACATCAGATGGATGTAAAGAATGCCTTCTTGCATGGTGATTTGCAAGAAGAGGTCTTTATGGAGCAGCCAGCAGGTTATGTTCATGCTATTCATCCTGAGTTTGTTTGCAGGTTGAAGAAAGCCTTGTATGGCTTGAAGCAAGCACCTAGAGCATGGTCTGACAAGATAGAACAGTATCTTGTCACTATTGGCTTTCAGATTTCCAAGGCAGATTTCTCACTCTATGTGAGAAAAACAAAGAAAGGGATTATGCTACTTGTCATTTATGTTGATGATTTGATCATCACAGGTGATAGTGATGAAGATATCCTTCATGTGAAAATGCTATTGAGGCAGAAGTTTGAGATGAAGGATTTGGGAGAGCTGTGTTATTTCTTGGGCATTGAGGTGATTAGATCACCAAGTGGGATACAGCTCTTGCAGAGGCAGTACGGACTGGACATGCTGTCCAAATATGGGATGACAGGCTGTAAGCCTATTTCAGTTCCTTTGGAGCAGAATGTGAAGCTGAGCGCAGATGCAGGTGAGCTTCTGGAAGACCCTACTATGTACAGACGCATAGTAGGAAGTTTGATTTACATGACTATTACCAGGCCAGATTTGAGCTATGCTGTTGGGTTGGTAAGTCAGTTTATGCAGGCTCCAAGGAAACCGCATTTGGATGCAGCTAGACGCATACTCAGGTATGTGAAGTCCACATTGCAGTATGGACTATTTTATGAGGGTGGGGTTCAGATACAGTTGCATGGATACACTGATGCTGATTGGGCTGGTAGTATTTCTGATAGACGATCTACCAGTGGATATGTGTTCTCTTTTGGGAGTGCTGCAGTCACTTGGAGCAGCAAGAAACATCCTACAGTTGCCTTGTCGAGCATAGAGGCTGAGTACAGGGGTGCAGCAATGGCTGCATGTGAGGTAGCTTGGTTGCATAAGCTACTCTATGATATGCATCAGTCTACAGATGGGCCAGTTGTCATTTATTATGACAACATGAGCAGTATACACTTGGCAAATAACCCAGTCTATCATGCTAGAACAAAGCACATTGAGGTGCATTATCACTATGTGCGGGAGAAGGTTTTACTAGGTCTTATTGATCTAGTTTATGTCAGCACAGAGGATCAGGTAGCTGACATATTCACGAAGGCATTGGGCACAGAGAAGCTGCGTAAGTTCAGAGACCTGCTTGGTGTGCAGGAATTGGGATTGAGCTCGAGGGGGAGTGTTGAGATATCGAGCTCCACTCGCGATATGCCAGGGTGACCGTTGTGCATTTATGTCACCGACTTGTTAGCTGCAGATGCGGTTGGTACACCGCCCACCAATAATAGCTGGATGACAGCTATCCTTATCTACACTAGTTCGTGGCTCAATTAGTATGCCACCTTAGTTAGTTGAGTTTGGTTTGAGACTCACATATAGGGTTCTTCTATTTCTTTGTACTAGAGTTCTTTTGGCTTTCACAACTAAGAAGAGGAAAACTATTTTCAGCCTCCACCTTTGTGTGTATTCCCCCATTGTGTATGTGAGAAAGCTGCAAGTGAGACTCCTTCCCTCTCTCCCACTATCTTCACATAGTCTACCCTTGGAACAAACCTATCAGGCGGCCTAGACACTCTAGATGATCTTCTCAAGGGCATTTCAGCTTGCTGTCCCACCTGCATATCAGCCACATTTGGCTCATCATTTCCACCAATAGATCATCCATCATATACCCTTGATTGTATATCTGTGGGAGTACTTGGTGGTACCATTTCTTCCACATTTGGTGCATGGACAGCTTGCTGTCTATCAACATATGCAGGTGGATTGACATCCTGGAAAGTGATTCTCCTCATTTCAACATCCCTCATGGGTGCCTTATGCATCTTCTTCTCATTGAAGACTACATCATGGCTGCGTATGATCTTCTTTGCTTCTAGATCCCAGAGACGATAGCCCATCTCTCCACTTTCACCATAACCCAGAAAGATGCATTTCCTAGACTTAGGATCTAGCTTCTTTTGAAGCTCTTTTGGCACATGTGCATATGCCTCACACCCAAATATATGCAAATGAGAGTAAGAGGCTTCTTGCCACTCCATGCCTCTTTAGGAATACCACCATCCAAACTCTTACTAGGTGATCTATTGATTACATGCACTGCAGTCTTCATTGCCTCAGCCCAAAAACCACCAGAAAGACTTGCATTGGAAAGCATGCATTGTAACCTTTTTTGAATGGTACGGTTCATCTTTTCTGCAACTGGATTTTGCTCTGGAGTACGAGGGGATGTGAGCTTCCTCTTAATCCCACGTGTATCACAAAAATGCTAAAAGTCATGAGAGAGATACTCACCACCATTGTCAGTCCGTAGGCATTTAAGCGTTCTACCTGACTGATTCTCAACCAAGGCCAGCCATTTCTGAAATACCTGGAACACATCAGTCTTCTAGCTATAGCATAAGCCCACACTTTCCTAGTTGCATCATCAATGAATGTCACATAGTATTCAGCCCCGCCTAATGACCGTGTAGGCATGGGACCACATACGTCTGAATGCACAAAATCAAGCTTTTCAAACTCTTTCTTTTTCCTTCTTTTATGGGCTGATTTAGTCGGCTTCCCATAGACACAGTGCTCACAAAATTCAAAATCAGAGAAACTCAAATGCGGTACATAACCCAAATGGCATAAGAGTTTCATTCCATTCTGGCTCATGTGCCCCAACCTGCAATGCCACAAAGAAGTGCTTTGCTGATCGGTTATTGCAACAACATGATCAAATACCCCTGATACATGTAAGGGATACAAAGTCCCACACTTGGCACCCTTAGCCAAAAGCATAGAGCCCTTCTAAATTTTCCAACTCTGAAAGCCAAAAGTGGTGTGAAAACCAGCATCATCTAGCTGACCCACTGAAATACGACTCTTGGTCAACTTAGGCACATGTCTCACATGTTTCAAAATAAATGTAGACCCATTTGCAAAAGAAAACTTTATGTCACCTACTCCCACTATGTCACATGCATAGTCATTTCCAAGATGCACACAACCTGTCTTTCCACCACTGTCATAAGTGGAGAACCATTCCCTATGGGGAGTAACATGAAATGAAGCACCAAAATCCAAAATCCAATCCTGGGAATATGCATCATTTGAAGTGGTAAGCAACTCTACAGATAAACTAGACATGAAGAGAACGTCATTGTCACTATCATGTGTGACTGCATTGATCTCCTCAATCTTCACTTTTCCTTTGTCCTCCCTTAGACTCTCTTCCTTTTGATTTGCACCCCAATTTGCATTCTTTTTCTTAGCTCTCTTTTCAGCTTGTAGCAATCCTTTTTCATATGGCCCTTCTTGCCAGACTGGTAACACTCAATGTTCTGTGCCTTGGATTTGCTACGTGACTTCCCTCTTTCTTGGGACTTCCCCCTGAACTGTGATCTACCCCTTTGCACATTTAATGCTGCATCATGCTTGTTGTCGTCCATAGACTTCCGTCTAATCTCCTCGGCCAACAAGCTACCCACAACATCATCAAACTTCAGTTGTCCACCAGGTGCAGAGTTACTGATAGCTATACGGAAGGTATCCCATGAGGATGGCAATGAACATAAGAGAAATATTGCCTGTCTCTGCATCAAAATTCATCTTCTAAGCCTGAAGCTGGCTGAAAATAATATTGAATTCATTCAAGTGAGAAGCAATGGAGACCCCTTTTTTCATCTGCAGCTCAAACAACCTCTTTATGAGGTAAACTTTATTAGAGGCAGTTTCCTTTTCATAAGTGGCACAGTTTCTTCCACAAATCTTCCGTAGTCTGCTCATTTACTACTGTGAAATAAACTAACTCTGCAAGATGAAGTCTAATAGTAGATTTTGCTAATGCATCCAACTCATTCCAATCATCCTCATACATATTTGCAGGCTTAGCTTCGATCCCTGCCAAGGGTTTAATCAGCTTCTTTTGAATAAGCACATCCCTTATTTGTTCTTTCCACAAAGAAAAGTTTGTCCCATCAAACTTTTGAATGCTAAAAATCTCCTTTTCAGACATGGAAGAGGATGCCATGATGCAAATGAAGCAAAAATCCCAAATGCTAGTGCCTACAAGAGAGAATTACACCAAATACTAGGTGCACCCAAATGTGTATGCCACAATAGAGTGAAATAAATATCACCAAAACTCAAAGCTTAAAGCATCAAAAGATGCATCTGACTCATGTGCATATACTATGCATCCATATGAGCAAATCTGGCCCAAAAGAAAATGCCAACTGCAATGGCAATCCAAAATGCCAATAAGTGCCAAATGACTCAAGCGTAAACACTGTCCACTGGCATATGCATCAATAATATCTCATCCAAGAGAGCATAGCACTATCAGTGCATCACCAGCAATGTGTCAAAGCTGTCCCTCAGCATAAAATAGCATCCATGTGCAAAGCATCCATAAAAATAGCATCCCACAAGGCAATTTGGGCCTATCAGTGCATCCAAATGGCCTATAAATCATCCACTGCAACCCAATGCACACCACAAATGAGCGCCACTGCTCAAACTGCAACCAAAGTGATCTGTATAATGTATGCTCAAGAAATCATGGTCCCATGGTGATGACCGCTACTGAAAATAGAACCTGAGATGCCTCAAAACATGGGCGCCATTGCATAATCAGACTCAGCAAGAAAATCTACAAATATCTCTCCTAGGTAGGGGTTTTTGGGCGTCTGGAATGCAATGGGACATATGGTTTTGGAAACCATGGTCTCATTCACTGGGTCCAACACACGGACTGAAAAACGTTTTTGGAAACAAAGCTGTTTGTAAACTCCACCGGAGTGTGAATGATGAGCAACATAGAATTTGTAGGACCTCTTGAGTCCACTGGAACTGACAGATCCACAAAGCTTCCCACAGAGTTTCTCCTTCCTCCCCCAAAGCTGTTGAGCTTCCAGGCATTCACGCACACTCAGCTAGATCACCCGGGCTCTGATACCAGTTGAGTGCTCTCAACAGAAGCAAGAACGGAAGAGGGAGAGAGAGAGACAGAGAGCCACACAAGTTTTGGTGGGTGCAGAACCACCCTAATCTTCTTTTTTATTCATTTATATATGTGTTTGAGTATTGTACATAACCGAGGCAAAGGCACAGTGACCTTTAACCCCCACACCATGAATCCTTGAAAGAAAGACTCTATCAGTTGGAGAAGCATACAGAGACAAGACTAGTCGCCTACCATGCCATGACAACAAAAAAACGCAGAAGAAAGGCATGGTTTGACAGGAATCTTAAAGCTAAAGACATCAATAAAGGTGACTTGGTCCTATTGGATAATGCCAAAGTACACAAGGGGAAACTGAAGTATCTAGGTCAAGGACCCTAGCGAGTATGAAAAATGAATCCCATCGGAGCTGTGCTGCTAGAAACATTGGATGGAGTCCAATTCAACACAACAATAAATGAGAGCCTACTGAAGCACTACTACATCAACACAGAAGCCATCCTTGACAAAAATGAAGATTTGGAAAACCAAGTCTGAATCCTTAGTTAGGATTAGATTGTATCACGAGCACTCACTTGCATATGTATGTCTTTGCACATATAGGTAGCATCAATCGATTTTAACCTAGGGCTCAGAAGTGATGCCTGAGTTCTAGGTTCCCTATGACAATCCCAGCAATAAAAAAAGCATATAGTTAGTCCCGACCTAGCTACTCGGTCCTGTGCACTCACATGCTTTCTCTTAGACACATAGATGATTGCATGAATAATTGTGCCACACACTTTCATTCCACACTCTAAAAGCATGTATAAAAATAAGATCTCTCACACACACACAGAAACGTCATACCTGCATGCTAACCAATCTAATGATCAGTGCTACACCACATGCACATGGATGCAGGTTCAGAAAAGATGCTGCCACTAAAGAGGATGTGCCGAAAGAGCCCACCACCTCAACCACGAGACCCCCTCTAGAGTTTGCAGCCATCTACATCCTCTCAACCATGGCGACCATAGGCATTTGTGGTCCAGAGCAATAACTCTGAAGAGGATTCAGTGCATGACCAAGAAGAACAAATGCCATCCCAATCACCACCGGCCTACACAACCATTGACGGGGCCCAACAACTGAAGCTTGTTTGTCCACCCACATTGACTTATGCTCTTTCCCAAGAAGCAGAATCTTACTTAGAGCAAATGGGTCTAGGTACTTTGCATGAGATGAGATGCACTCCCAAAAAATAATCATCTCCAAGCTTGAACTCCCATTGCTAGTGCACAACAATGAGGCATTGGAAGACAACATCAATGACACCCCACTACAATGCACAACCATGGCATACCAAGAGCTTGTGGCTGCTCTACAAGTGGAAGATCACCTCAATGCACACGTGCTTATCCAATGGAAGCAACTCCAAATCAGGATCATATCTGCTCATCCAACAATCAATTGAAAACGTCCGATCGGAGCTAAAACCTTGCGCATAATTTGCCAAGACTTGTCGAAAGATGAGAAAAATATATTCTGCGTGTCTACACATGCCGGGTTTATAACACTTAGGACGGATGCTTTCATTGCATATGTCTACCTCATGGGTAGTCCTCCCCTCAGGGTTATTGTAAGTTTGTTGCCATTGCTACAATGGCCATCCCTATTATTTGCACGGCACAACATAACTGACATCCAGCTGATCATCCCATCGCACTAGCAAAAAGAAGTGTCAGAAGATGACAAGGCCTATCTCACATCCAACTTCCCATATCTAACCACTCTTTCTGCCAACATCATAACCTCACTTCCCCTTGCTGCTACCACCCTCTCGACCTTCCCCGAGCTCCATCCTAATATCTATTCCCTCCATCATCTCTTTGCTCATGCCTCTCACCATTTTCAACTTACCCAATAGTCACAAACTTACGAGCCCCTCACACCTAGCTTTTTCCCCTCCCTTGCTAATCCTACCCTTGAGGATTACGAAGCTGCTCAAACAATTTGCCCACAGTTCTTCCCCCCCTCCCCTCTGCTCCCCCTTTCGCCACTATCACTTTGCCATATTTCTCCCCAATGTCCCCCGATTCTCTCCATGCGCCGTCATCACCTCCGACACTTCTGGTGCTTCCATCAGTAGAAAATGACACAGTATTTGATTTTGAATATCAAGATCCGGATAATCTAATTCATACGCCCATGCCAAGTTCCAATGATGGGTATGATTTTGATGAGATACCACTTCCCAGTAACCCCATCAAGGAATTTTGGAGCAAATATCTTGATATGAAAACTCGAGGTGGATGGACCTTAGACAACTTTCCTACCAACATTCGTCAGCGTCAAATTAGTGAAGGTTGGATTAGCAAGTTAGATACACAACTTGATTGGCACCGTCCCAAGCTCTTTGATGTAATCTTCTTAAAGGAGTACTTACGGGCACCTCCATGTCTCAGAACCCATCCCAAGTTCTATGCAGTTCCATGGCGTAAAAAATGGGAAGCCAACATACACACTTTGGCTGAAGATCGCGTCATTAATTGGCCAATGATCGAACCCTACTCTGGTGTAGACTGGAATATCCAAGGCACCATGGTCCGAGCACTTTAGTAGCATGAACAAATAATGCATGGCAACATTGATCGCTTCCTTCGCCAAAGTGCCATATTTTGTAAAACATTGGAATTCATTCTGGAGGTCCCATGTTACCTTGATTCCCATTTGCCTCCACTCAGCTTTAATCCCAATGAAAGGATTGATGCTCAGATTACAAGCCGGCTCTATTAAAGAGTGATCTTCTTAGAGGCACACCACATATCTCTGTTCGAGCAAATGGTGGATATAGGCTACCTGGAAACTGCGCAAAAATTATATGGTGCTAAGGCTTTACAGTAGGATCGACTGGCACGACACAAGTTCCATAGCCATTGGACTAAAAACATTGCAACCCAGGTACGCGATCGCAATAAGCCATAACCCAAGGACGAGTAATAAAATGGACCCGGGAGTATGTTGACTTTGTGTCAACATGAACTTATGTGATACAAATTTGTGATACAACTTTGTGATACAACTTTGTGTTACAACTTTATGATACAACTTTGTGTTACAACTTTGTGATACAACTTTGTGTTACAACTTTGTGTTACAACTTTGTGTTACAACTTTGTGTAACAACTTCTAGATACAACTTTGTGTTACAACTTTGTGTAACAACTTTGTGATACGACTTTGTGTTACAACTTTGTGTTACATGCAGAGAGAGAAGCTCTCCAACTTATATAAATACCCCATAATGGAATGAAGCCCACACTCTTTGGGACATTGTGTTGAGTCTACTTTGGTATTCCAAGCATTTGTCTCAAGTGTCCATGCTTCCTTGCACTGCACGTCCAAAAGCATGTCCTAACCTTGCAACTCCTCCTCCCCTCTCCTCCAACCTTGCAACCCACCCTCTCCCTCTCCTCCTCCCTCCTCCTCCTCCCTCCTCCTCCTCATCCTCCTCCTCCTTCTCTCTCCTCCTCTTTCCTCCTCCTCCTCCCTCCTCTCTCTTCTTTCCCCATGCTCTTACACCTTCTTCCTCTCCCACTCCTATGCTCCCCTAAACCCTTTGTTCATATAATGGTAGGGGAGATCTGTTAGATATCAATGCTCCACTCTCGTGTAACTACGCGGGAACCAACTAACTCTACTTGTAAGCTCCCCATATGAGGAGAAGGCATTTGAGTAGATAGGTTATCCAGTAGGTCCTGGTTTGGACACTAGATGGGGGCCATGTGTGGCCTGATGGCTGGATGGCTTCAAATAGAGTTGGCACACTGCCAACTAGGCTACATGCAAGTGCGAGAAGGCATCCCATGACTGACCGCACTGAGGTTAGATGGAGCATTTCTCGAGGCACCCCACTCTTGGGCTATGGGGCCCGTTTGGAGCCCTAGATGATCTCGGATGGCTCTGGGCCGGTGAACGGAGACCATAGGTTAGTTGCTCTATTCTATGCCACGGTTCTATCGGTGGCCTATTTTGAAAAAGGGCAAATCAAAGTCCACTACCAAAACATGAAATGAAGATGCCTTTTCCCATTAATCACGACTAGCGGCTATATAAGAGTAAGCCCGTGAAGCCCATAATTATCAGTGGCTACAGCAACCCTGATTCCTTAGCATCCAGCCTCCGTCCTCTACTGTTTCCAGCACGCCATCGAAGCTTTTCACACAGGATCGCACGGCTAAGAGGCAATTCCATCTATTGTATTAGTTTTATAGTAATCAAAATTTTGATTCTCCATACTATCTGCTTTTCTCTCTTACATAGGAGATCCTGTTATCTGTTGAGCACAGACATTATATTGTTTTCTTACAAGATCCAGCCCGATTCCTCCAGCATTTTAATGCCGGATGCCGAGCAAGTGGAGTTCAATCCCATGAAACCAAGGTGGCTTGGTTTCCCATGGCCTTAACTGATGAAGTGTCTGAATGGTACCTAGACCTTCTAGTGGAAGAGCACGCCACATGGGACCTGCTTCAAACATAATTTAAAAGACGTTTTCAAACAGAGAGGCTACATGATGATCCTGCTCTCCAACTAAGTAAGATTGAACAAGGCCGTCGAGAAGATGTATGCACGTACCTGAGTAAGCTAAAAAGATTAATCGCCAAATGTGACCCATGCCCTAATGCAAAGTACCTCACGGGCTGGTTCATTGCAAGATGAAGAAAGAAGATCTAAAAGGATATGAAAAAGATTAGTAGCTATGAAACGTTTTGTACTGCTCATGCGGCAGCCATTGACATCGAGGATGGCATGATAGACTTTGACACTAGTAGTGATGATGGCAGATCTAGTGCACGAGATAAGCGCTCGAAAGTCCACTGCCAAAACATCGAATGAAGATCACCTAGAGGCCATGACCATGAAGCTGAAAGAAGACATGATGCAGGCCATGGAACAAAAACTTCACTTGTCTCAGCTGCTAACTCAGACATGTCCACAGCGAGAAAATGTATGGTGTCCACACTGCATGGCCAATCATACAGCAAATGAATGCCCAGTCCTAAGAGCCAAGATCATTGCACAAGCAAATCCACTACCAAGGTTGTGGTGCCATATCTGTGTCGTCAATAGCCATGATGAAAAAATTGCATCTTCAACATGCGCAACAACTTGCCTCGACCTCAACAATACCAAGCAGCACCCATGCCAGTGTACAAGCAATTGGCACTTGCACAAGTGCTCCCAGCTTCGAGGCTAAATCCTATTCCCATTCGGACACAAGTGCAACAACTACTTAGGAATCCAAATCCATGACCATATCCAAGACCGCCAAATCTAGCTCCTCAGGCAGTTCCAATACATCAATTACAAGCTGAGGAAGTAGACTCATCATTTGAGTACAAAATAGAGTACCTAGTGTACTATGTAGAAGGTGCAGAGTGTCTAATACCAGTTTATGCAAATCAAGTACGTCCCAACACATATCGAGCACCAATCAAGTGCTACAGTTGTGGCAAAAATCACTAGATCGCAGAGTGCCCTCATCGTGGTAGCGCAGCTACTTTCCAACCACTCTACAGAGATTGTGGCATAGGACATACCTATATGAGCTTAAGCCTGATGTCCAAATCGGCATCATTGGGGTGGACCATCAAAGTCTGGGTTCAGTAAGTGTAATATCACAACCTGTAAATGTAATTACACGCCAACAAAAAGAGGCCACCAAGGACCCTAACATTCCAACAATCCAACCAAAGTGACTTCGTAAATTCATTTGGCATTGGTATTGTTTTCTTCTATGTTTGATAAGAGTTTGAGTATCAAGTGATAGCCTAACGGCTCTCACTTATTTCTATTTTATAAGATATTGTATGGGATGAAGAGGATGAGCGGAATGGATCATTGCAAATACCATAGGTATGAATTATAAATACCTTGGTATGGGGTGAGAGTTATTTGTGTATGAGATATTATGGGGTTTTTAGAAAATAGGAAGAGTCAGTCATATAAAAAGGTGGGCTCATGTCCATGTGTTCCAATAATATAAGAGAGGCCACATGCCAAGTGTGTGGAAGGCATGTGGAGGAGTGTGGAGTCAAGAGGAATCCTTCTAGAATTCCTATGTGAAATAAGGAGGATGTGGACATATGGAAAAGAGAGGGTCCCTATGGGCTCCATGTGGGGAGACTCTTGAATTTTTCAATATTTTAAGAGTCTTGAGCATCTTTTGATGGGACACATGGTAGGAGTAGCCAAAAAGGACATGGATCGTGACATACAGGCTTATGTGATTAATGGGAAAAGGAATCTACAGGCAGCAATTGTAAATGGGTGTAGGGTGACAAAATCTCTATAAAAGGGCCCTCCTCTCCCTTGTTCATCATCTCTTCCACCATTAGGCCTCATGTTGCTGTAGCTCTAGTCTACTCAAGCCTCTTCCATGAGCCTTCTCTCCCTCTTGTAAATATTCTCTTATGTAGAATCTTGAGTCCCTCTCTCTAGTTTATTCTCTCTCTATGAGTAGTCTTGGAGCTTTCGCTCCCTCTTGTATGTATGAAACCTCTTCTTCTCCCTTGTGTTTGTAGTATTTCGAGTGTATTTAAGTGGAGTCTTACTATCATGGCAATGAAAGTCACTTCTTATCATTTTCCTTGAGTCTCCATTCCTTTTCTCCATTCCTATGTTCTTTTCTCTCTCTATTCAAGTCTTTAAAGTAGTTCTTATTCGGCTGCTCGCTGTGCACACATGGTCCATCCATTTCCTGAGCCACCATGCAAGCTTCTTCCTCTCTTTTAGGCAAATTCTAGGGGTATTGGATCGTTGATAATTGTGGACCCTTGAGGGAGTAGTTTGCTTAGGCAAAATCTTCATGGGCAGATGGCAGTTAATATAACAATTAGATCCCCTATCAGTATTTGGCCTATAACTTTCTTCTCAATGGTCCAATTTCAATGAAACTTATATTAGCACGAAGCTATCTTTAATGTCTCCCTCCCATATAATTAGTTTTTAGCATTGGGTTTAAGATAAGAAGTTATGAGTCTCTGTGTATGACTGTTTATTTCTATGGTAATTTTTACCCCCTTTTAGTAAACTATCCATATCTCTTTAATCGGTTATCTGTTTTCAACAAAGCTTATATCAATACAAAGCTCTTCAAGGCACATCGTTGTATGTACTTTAATTTTTGATATCAGTTTTTGGGTGGAAGTTATAGACCTCTGTGTTTTCCAGCAGTTTGTAGAATGATTTTGAGCCATTTCTAGAGGCTTATGTGAAGGAGGTGCGATGTTTCCCTGGAATTTACCCATCCAGCCAAATCAGCCCCTTCAAGCCCCTAGATATATATCAGTTCATGTCATGTTGAGCCAAAATATCTTCTTCCAACAATGCATCCCTCTTCTCTTTGGCGCCAACCGGCTTGGTGAGATAATGGCCTCTGCGGATCCTTTTGTTCTCCCGATGCTGGACTACAACATCACTTTGGATGTTACCATATTCATTCTTCTCTAAGGGAAGAAAGGAGAGAGATATATTGTGGTTTTCTTTGCATGAAAATATTTTCTTCATCTCTCTTTGCTTAAGTGATAAGGGTCTCTATTATTAAGATTGGGAAGAGTAGGAAGCTAAGAGGTGCATGAAGTTTCATTACCCCCAACTTCATGTCACATCTTTTTGGTGGAGATGCCGGGTATGTTTGGTATTGGATTCATCCCACCTGACTAAACGGTCTCGGGTGTACTTGATTGCATGTTATGCCTAGTATAGGCATGTGTTTTCTGATGTGATAAAGAAGATGCCTAGAAGAACTCCGTTAGAAGAGATTGCAACCCATTTAAGAGAACTAGAAGATTGTGAAGGTGATGCTCGAGCTATTCACACGGTCATCATGATCATATCCTTTCAGCTTGGTGTGAAGAAGAATTGAGTCTTTGGGTAGTGTTTGACTATAACAATGGAGTGGTGATTCTCAATGCTTTCAACTTCTTTCGCTATGCAAATGATGAAGAGTAAAATATCTTTAAGCTGATGTGCACTTCCAATTGTGAGAAGGGTGATTCTTGAATGCATGTATACACAGTGTCTTCATGGTGCTGGTTGGTCACTTATTTTTGAAGATTTTGTTGAGGATCACATTGTGGAGGGTTTTCAACAAGTGGTTATGCATCATAAGTTCGTCTTGGTATACTAAGGCTATGTGGGATCTTGTTTGGGATATTAGTTGGATCTTGGTGTTTCCTTTTTGTGTTTTATCATGAAGAGATTCTAGTGTTTTGAGGGACCCAAGGGGAAGACCCGGAGTCTTATCTTCGGGATTTTGTTCGAGGATGCCAGCTTTTTGGATGGTCCATGAAGGATCAGGTGGAGATTTTGCCTGATTTTCTTGAAGGTGTAGCCTTGAGTTGGCATGAGTCCTTGCCGGACTCTACCAAGGAGGACTGGGACCAAGTGGTGGCAGCAATGAAGCAGAGATTTGGGGCAGTGGAGTCGCCAAATGCTTTGATGTTGCAAGGACCGGTTCTATCAAGGAGAGGGTGAGATGGTCTCTGCATTGGCAATCTGATATGAAACTTTATGGACAAAGTATGAAAGGGTAGCTTTGCGAGCTGTAGCATCTGCATCATCGGCCCCTGAAAGTCTCGTAGGGATGGAGCACTTAAAGATGAGCAAATTTGTTATGGCTTTGGAGCCTTGTTTTTTGCTCAAAAGTAATGAGTAAAGATCCAACAACATACATGGAGGCACTTTGCATTGTGACCAAGAAAGAAGCTTCTCTAATGATCGAATCCTCTTTTGTGTCTTCAACAGCTTCAACTCCTAAGGTAGAGGTAATGGGCACTCCTCAGGTACCAAAGTCCTCTGAGTTAGATCATAATATCTCCCAATTGATGGCACAGTTTGCTGATTTGAAATTGCATTTGGTTAATGCACAACAACCTAGAGCACTAAAGAGTAAAGATAGGCCTCGAGATAAGAGTGGGGTCACTTGCTATGAATGTAATAAAGGTCATTATCACCCTGAGTGTCCTACATTGAGAAAGAAAGAAGAAAAACAAGTATCCTTGTTAGAAGCATCTTCAGGGGTTGAGGAAAGAGAGGTAATGATGGCTAAACGGGGGCGAGGTAAAGCAAAAGAAGAAGAAGAAAGCAAGGAAGAAGAAGATGAGAAACATCAGGAAGAGAAACGCTGTAGTAAGAAAAAGAAGGCATCTAAAAGGAGAATTAGCCAGTCAGACTTTCCTTTAGGACAAGGCATTGGAAGCTATGACTTGTTGTCCGACCTTGAAGAAAAAAAAGCTCATATCACCTTTGGTCAATTACTTGCTTTGTCTCCAAAATTACGGAAAGAATGGGGAAAGCTAGCAAGCACAAGAGTGTCAAAGAAGAAAAGTTCCATTCCTGTTGTTCAAAAGGTAGATATAGATGTTGGTGATTATGTACCTATGGTTGATGTCAGCATTGATGGTCAAGTGATTTCTAATGTGTACATTGATGGAGGTGCATCGATTAATGTCATGAGTGAGAAGACGATGATAGATGCTCATTTAAAATACTCTAGTACTACCTCTCCTTATCGCATCAAATTGGCTGACAAAACTAGGGTTAATACCTTGGGAGTTGTGAAGAATCTAGAAGTGGATGTGTGTGGAATTTCTGTGTCGACTACTTTTCAGGTGATTACTTATCCCTACCAAGCCAGATGCACATGCCTATCCATTGATTTTGGGAAGGCCTTGGCTATGCAAGGTGAAGTCTGTTCAAAAGTGGGATACTGGAGAATTGATTTTGCAGGGAAATGATAACAAGGTGCGCTACAACATCAGAAGCTTCGAAAATGGAGCATGTGCAAATTCTTCTTGGATTGGAAGTTACGACTTGTCGAAGTGTTAATCGAGAAATGGCCCTTGATGATGTGGCATAGGGATTCACATACAGAATTCAAATTGTGCTTAACAAGGCGTTATGTGCTTAGGTGGCATTATAGGTGATGTGGCATATTAACCAATCCTAAACCTAAACCTACCATGGTTTAGTGTGGGTTGAGTTGACCAGACTTGGGTCTATGTGCTACGTGTCACTTTGCAGGCCACAATGACTAAACCAAGGTAATCTTTGGGAACCTAGGTTTGAGCTTGTCTTTAGAGAGCTCTATAGATAAGGAATTTTGAGATAGACGCTGGCAGAAGGTCGTGGATGGTGTATCATTGATGGTTGCAGTAGAGCTATGTGCAGTCCATAGATGAGCCTACGCGTTGTTTGGCTCATTGAGGGAGTGTTGAGGCTCGTTCGTCAGTTGAGGTGTAACTGTTTGCTCGATCGCATAGAGTCGTGGGCATCACTCAGGTGAGCAAGGAGCATTGTGGATCGAGGTGCTGTAGAGAGGTTGGAGGCACCTCTATTGCCCATGGATGACTTTCGAAGGAGGTGACTGCTTGTCGTTGGAGAAATGCTCATGGGCTTAGTCGTAGATGGCATTGGCAGTCAGTCTTTTGGAGGTGCCAATTGCGTCAAAGAAGGTCATTGGAGCCTTGAGGTCACAGAGCTTGGAGTCGCTGAGCCTCTACTATGTCGGCCCTGCTAGCTGAGTGTGGAAGCTCATAGGCTCGTAGGCTCGAGAGTTTAGGCATGCGTTGCTGTTGCAGAGGGCACTACTTGTGGAGCGGTGGAGAAGAGCAGATCAATATAGTTGATGGCATTTCTTCTGGATGGCTGTGAGGGAGTGCCTTGCATTAGATGTAGAGCTTGCCATGGAAATCTCCGTAGACTATCATAGGAGAGTTGTTGGAGAGGCGCTTTCTTTTTCCCATTTAGAGGCTTGAGGGCCCGTTTGGAGAAGCAGAAGTTGATTATAAGGAGTCGCTTTAGAGCTATGAGGCTATGTGGCAAAGAGTGTTGTTGGGAGGTTGATGGTTGAGATGCTCATGTTGATAAAGAAGAGCCACCTACTCGTTGATGGAGGAGCCTTGTAGAGAGGCCTGTTGCAGAGTCTATAAGCTAAGTGTTGTCTATTGGGATGTGGTGTAGAGAAGCTACTTTGCTTGATTGCAATGTTGTAGATAAGCTAGAGCATTTGATGTGTCAGTTGCTTGGCTAGGTAGAAGTAGATGTAGATAGGCTCACAAAGCTCTCTTTTCCAAGTTCTCTATGAACAGAAGTGTCTCTTTGGAGACTCAATAGACTCTTTCTCTCTCACAATGGGAAGACGAAAATTTCAAGAGCTCTCCTTCACAAAAACATCAAGAAACCAAGAAGGAACTCTCTCACTCAAAGAAGATCTCTCAATGAATGGAAATGCATGACGGAGATTTCTCTAGGTCAATCTAAAACTAAAACTAACCTAGGAGAACTCATGAGCTCCTAAGGCATGCCTATAACTGATCTAAGAGACTAGAGCTAAGCTTTGATACCATGAGAAAACATGTGTGCCTCAGGATCTATGGAGCGCTCTACGGTGGATGGAACCTATGTGGAAACATGATGAAGAGACATGTACCTCAAGTCAATTAGGTTCCAAGATAGATGAGCTTGGACTCAAACAAAATCTTGAGTGTATGTGTATTTCTCTATTCAACAATACAAGATAGGCTTCTTATATAGAGAGAGCCTTTAGAATAGTCAACACTTGTGGGATCCTCTCATCCACATTTCTCCTTGTGGATATCATTGATCCACATCTCCAAATCATGTAGTCCACATCCTAGGGTGGCTACTATTATTCTTTCCTATTATCCTCTAATTATGTGCTCATGGCACCATATCTCAATACTCTGCATCATTCGAAGTAACCTTTCTTCCAACAAGGATTATGACATACAATTTGTGATGTGGAATAAACGGCTAGTTGGGAAGAAAGGGAATAGTAGGTCAAAACATAATCCATAGTGCCAACCGTCCTTGGGGCACCAACTCCCTTTAGTAAGAATCGCTATCAAAATCTTGAGTATGAGATCAATTTAACAATATGGCATGATTAAAGATTTGTCAAATTAGCACAGTTGTGTTCTACACTAAAAGAGCTTTAAATATGTCTTCACACCATGAAATTTGGATAACATATGAAAAAGTTACATGCTTTTGAAAGGAGGTTGGTTTTCATATTTTAGTGTATTTTTTGTTTTACCCCCCCATCCAAAAGACCCCCCCTTGGGTCTCACATACTATGAAAAATATGTACAAATCTTAAAATCTTGCATATTTTTCAAGGTATATTATCATTTGTGGGAAGGGGGCTTGAAATTTTCATGTTTTTCCCTTGCATATTTATAATTTTTGTAAGAATTCCATGCATATTTTATATAGACCCAGTCCCCCCATACCCTAAAATTTGGACGAGGGTAGTAACATATTACATATTGAGTTGGCACCCCAGGCAACTGTCATTGTATATAAAAGACATCCATGAAATTCACCAAACCCTTAGCATATACTTTTAAAAGAATTCCCTCGCATCTTAGAATTCCTAAAATGTGATTTCTTGTCATTTGAGAATTTCTATAAATGTCATCTATTGAATGCAACTAGAGGCAACAAAAAACTCAAGCACTAGATTATGAAATAAAAACAATTGTCACAATTGACCTCTAATACCCTCGCAACCACAATATCAGGACCTACCATTAAGAATATAAAATAGCCAATCATGGCACATTGAAAATTTTTTTGTAGCTCTAAGAATAGTTCTCCATAGTTCATTAGAGAAGCATGACCTCATTGTTGGACAAAATCAAATACTATGTCATCGGGCACCAAATAGGACTCAAGCCTCTGTAACACCAATTGAGAATTTCAATGAATGTCATCTATTGAATGCAACTAGAGGCAACAAAAAACTCAATCACTAGATTGTGAAATGGAAACAATTGTCAATTGATCTCTAATACCCCTTCTTGCACTTGCCACAATGTTAGCGCTTACCATTAAGAAAATAAAAAAAGTCAATCATGGCACGTTGCGAATTTGTTGGTAGTCCCAAAAATAGTTCTACATAGTTCATTAGAGAAACATGACCTCATTGTTGGAAAAAATCAAGTGCTGTCAATTGGCCACCAAATAGGACTCAGGCTTCTAGACCACCAATTGAGGGCTTGTTGATGTCAAATGATTGCATCACCATAAGAAGTTTGAAGAGTATATTTCAACGAAATACCCTTGTACTTTTTAGAAATTTTGTTTCGATGAAAAACATATCATGCATAAATACAAACATTTCATTTTATTGATATTGACATCCAAACCCTTAAAGATTAGAGTAGAATGTGGGGTGCGTTAGATATGATTCTAATGGGAAAGAAAGAGAAAGGGAAACTTTTACCATGGGGGGATAGAAAGAGACACCCAAAATGTAATGGGATTGATGGTGACATTGATAGGATTACTAGAAGCACCACATCCGATGACATAAATGGAAGAAGGTGATGCGTGGGAGGCTTATGCATGAGATAAAGAGAGGGGGGGAGGGGGAAGGGAAGAGGAAAAGCTTAGAAAAAATGTATTTTCTCACAAAGTAATAGTATGACAAGGTGGGGTAAGGGGGGAGGTGAGAGAGAGAGGGAGGGGGATGAGACTCCTTGAGAAATGGGGAAAGAGCGGGGAAAGCAATCCAATAGCACTAGCATAACAAAAAAAAAGGATGTACATTTGAGCCATACATTCTTCCATCACATGCATAAGGTGGGTGGGGGTATCAGCCATGTGAACATGCTTGGCTAGCCCACTTCAATTGAGTTTTATTCTTATTTGTCCTCCCTTTCTTACTTCTATAATAGCCAACTAGGTGGACAAGTGGAACATTGGCACATTCTCCCAACTCGTCCTACTTTCCCAATTATATAATACTTTCAACATAAGCTATGCACAACCACATGCATGATTCAATCATGGAGCCATCTATATGGAAGGTTTTGCACATATTGGTTTTAAGTATTATTTTCACTTTTTGAGAATGGTATGTATTTACCAATTTGATGGTGTACATTAAAAAATGTACTTAAATGCCCAAATTTGATATTTAGTCTAAAATATATATTAATGATAAGTTTTTAAATTACTTTCAACTATCTTGCCAATATTTTGAAAGGGAGGAAATAAGAATACTAGGTTTTATTATCATTAAGCATTTTTTAGTTTCCTACACATGTAAATCAAGTTAACATCTTGAGAATTTTTACAACACATATCTAATATGAAACAATGGATCTCGAAATTGAAAAAGTATTTATATAACAAATTTGGTTTTTTAAACTTTTGTTAACAAAGTACAATTTCCTAATTCCAAATCACAAAAGTTTTTTTGTTTGTTTCCCATCTTACAATAGGAAGTCCAAAGATCAAGAGGCATGGAAGAGATCAAATCAATAGTGACATGGTTTTGCTTTTGGACCATTTTGAAGTGATTTTTGTTAGAAAAATGGAATAGTATGAAAATGAAAGCAAAAAAACGAAAGGAGAGCATCCAAATTTTACCCAATAACAACTATGGGACAAAACTTGCAAACTTACCATATTAGGATATATAAAATTTTTAATGACATATTTCTCATGGTGATGGCAATTTTATCATCCGTTTATACACTTTGTCAACAAAGGCATATTTTTCTACCCTTCAAAGGCACTAAATTTCTGATAGAAAAGGTTAAGACTCAAGGGTTACAATGGAAAATAATTTGTGTTCAAAGTTTATTTATAGCATAAACAATGGAACTACATGGGTTTAATAAGAAATTTCCAATCAAGCTCAGTAATCCCTCATTAATGGCTTTTACTTGTCTGTATTTAAAATGACACTATTTAATAGATGCTTTCAAGAGCTTTCTATCGATTCTACTTGGGCCAAATGGACCCCTTCCATCATGCTCTTGCCCTTTCCTATAAAGGTGTATGGTGGAATTATTCTCCATATCTTAGGTTGAATTCCTCACCTTTTGAAAACAATGATGACATTTGATTCTAAATGTACTTCGAAATATTCACAAAGTGCTTTATATGTTTATCAATAGTTTTAATGTATGGTGGATTAGACTCATGGTGGTCACTATTTGAAAACCCTATATATCCCTTGGAAAAAAGTGGATTTTGCTATTGAAAGACCCTTTTTAATTGAACCCATGTGGTATATTTACAAACAATGAGTGACCCCCCCAAGGGATTAAACCCCTTAAAGCCAAAAAATATAAAGTCATTGATTAGTGGCAGCAAAAATCAAGTTAGATTTTAAAAGTGGTTTTGTTTTGCAAAAAGAAACACACACTGAAGCATCCATCAACATGACCTTTTATGGGCCAAGGGAGGGGCAATAAGTGTCTTTTACTTAAGTGTGTATATTGAAGTTGATTTTATTTAATTTATTAGTGACACTCAAAGTTTTGCTCACTATGTGTGTTATACTCTCTAGTCTTCAAATAATTTACACATAGTTTAGCTTTAAGGGGTTGAAGATCTGCATAACTCAAAGGAATCAATGCCCTAGTTGATGTAGGCATGCCAAAACTCTTGTAGAATGTAAGTCACACTCCCAAATCCTCATATTATGAATTTGTGAATACCAATCTTTTGAAGCAAAATATGTGCATTTATAAAGCATGCATAGTCTTTGTTAGGTCTTAACGTTTACCTTGGAAATTTGCATTGGAAAGGTATGTTTAAGAAATTTAAGTGATTGAACAAAATGTTGGTCATGGGAGGACATAGATAATGACTACTTAAATTTCTCAATGGTATACATTCGAGTAGAAATAGTTCCTTAAAGCAACTAAAAATTTGAACATGACACCAAATGTTGGGGGCTAGTCATGATCTAAGAGATTTTGAAAACCAAAATGAAATGGAAGTATTGCTGTTTTTTAAAATTAAAAGTTGATCACATTCTTTATGGACGTCTTTTAAAGAGTAATGATATGTTGTGATGGTAGCTAATTTTGGAACCTCTATTGGACGCTATGGACGTGAACTAGCAAGTGTTCTATGCAAGTAATGAGCTAGCGTGTGTGAAAGCTCAAAATTCATAAATTGTTTTGAACGTGGACACAAGGCACATCCTTTTAATTCTTTTTTTTTTTCACACGCATCTACTCTTACACCCATGACCAACTCCGAGGGGGTAACTACCTATTTCCTCACGGAATCAAACATGAGCAGCCAGCTTAGGTTACAAACCTGAGCTCGTGCTCTTGTGTCGTGCTCCTTTGCAACACCTTTAATATTTGAGGCACTTGAGAGTTTCAAAGTCATGTGAGGGCACCGAGGTAAAAATTTAGGTGGCCAAAACCTAAATTGTGTGAAAACGATGATATTCTGTCTCCAATTATATGTTTTTTGAGTTGCTGTGGACACGCAAATTCCACTCGTGAAAAGTTCTAGAACGACTGTGACTTCACGACTCGGGATGAATCTTGAATCACCCATACAGCCGAGCTCTTTAATATCAACACGGTCTTGGTGAGATAAGAAGTTGGGATTCGAGCACCGACAGGATCAGTTACAAGCATTTAGGAGGATCAGCGGCCTGCAGTTGGTTTTCGTATCATAAATCGTCCAGATAGTCCCTTGGTCTGTTGTTTGACGGCGTGCTCATCTTGTGTTTTCTAGTTCGGTGCTTTTAGTCTTCCGATCACCGCTGCAGCTCCCCTCTTCGTCCCGCAGATTTCGCACTATGGGTAGCTCCTCTGTGTCCCCCGAGATCTGTAACCTCGCCCGACCTGGTCTCTCCTCCTTACTTTCAGGAGAACACATGACATACCCTCACAGCTTCTCAGCTGTTCAGATGAGGTCCCTTGCGGACGTCGTTGATACATTCATGCCTTCCATCTCCTACGAAACCTTCAGCACATCTGAGACCTCAGAGCAGCAATCAAATAACGAGGCATGGAGCAAGCGTAACGAGGATGAAATACAGGCGTTTTACGAGCTCTCTGCTTCTCAAGCGGACGTTCCGTCATATGTGAGGCATCATCATGCACCTGGCTCGCTTTTCTGTCCTCTGCTTGCGTCGCAAACTGGAATATCTTAATTTTTCACTTCGCGTTTTGGATTATGCAGGCTGCTGGGCTTATGCATAGCAAATTAAAGCCGGACCTTCTCAAGCTAGTAAGCTGGATATTATGGCTACTTTCCTCACGCCTTGGGACGTATCTTATGTGCGGAGGAGGCAGTCTGTTCCGGAAGTTCCCATACTTTCGGCGTTTTGGGGAGATCCCAGTGCCAGACAGAGAGAAATTGCTAATCAACGCCTGGTCACGCAGTCGACACGTTTTTTTTCGTGGCGTGTTCGACGCATTCAAGATTTTCTCCGCCTACAGCTATTACACCAAAGTAGGATAAAAGCATTCTCTCTGTTTTCTGTGGTGGTTGGAAGCGTTACGCGTTTCGTATTGCCGTTTTCTGACAGAGTCGTGTTGGGCAGGTCGATGAGAAGGGCCACAATCCAACCTGGAATGCTATAGGCTACTGCGGCCCTGATCCGGTAGCGGTGGAACACAGAAAGAAGGCCAAGGGAGCGGCACCGAAGCCACTGGAGGGGCGAGTTTTCGACGCGGAGGTGTTGGGGGAAAGCCTACCATCGGTGCTGGAGGCAGCTGGGTTCGAAGTGACGGAGGACGTGTCGGATTTGGCAAAGCTATGGAACGCCCGAGATGGGCTGAGAAGCAACAGCTGCAGCAGCAAGGGCAAGGCGATAGGGGTGAGGTGTGATGCGGTGGTAGTGGGATCGGGGTCGGGGGGAGGGGTGGCGGCAGGCGTGCTAGGGAAGGCGGGGTACAAGGTGCTGGTGGTGGAGAAAGGGAAATACGCAGCGAGGGACGATTTGACGCTACTGGAAGGGCCAACGCTGGACAAGATGTACGAGGGCGGAGGGATATTGGCGACGGAGAACGGAGGGGTGTTGATTCTGGCGGGGGCGACGGTGGGCGGAGGGAGCGCAGTGAACTGGAGCGCGTCGTTCAGGACTCCGTCGCACATACTGGAGGAGTGGGCGGAGGACGAGGGGCTGAGCTTGTTCAAGAGCTACAGATACAAAGAAGCGATGGACGCGGTGTGCGAGAGGATGGGCGTGCAGGCGTCGGTAGAGGGCGGCGAAAATCTACAGAATGGCGTTCTACGGCGGGGCTGCGAAGCGTTGGAATACGAGATCTCGGCGGTGCCGCGGAACTGCGGGCCGGATCATAGCTGCGGGTGGTGCGGCTTCGGGTGCTGGGACGGCAAAAAGCAAGCGACGTCGGAAACATGGATGACGGACGCCACCGCGGGTGGCGGCGCAGCCATACTATCCTCCTGTTTGACGCTGTCCGTCCTATTCCGTCCGTCGTCGTCCGGGAAGCCACGCCAGGCGGCGGGCGTCGTCGCCGCCGCGGGGCCTTTAGTTGTATATATCTCCGCCGGCGCCACCGTCGTCTCCGCCGGCTCCCTCCACTCCCCGCGCCTCCTCCGCCGCTCCGGCCTTCTCAACCCCGCCATCGGCCGCCATCTCCGCCTCCACCCCGTCCAAATGGTCTGGGGTTACTTCCCCGACTCTCCCCCCTCCGCCACCTCTTACCACGGCGCCATCATCACCTCCTTCTCCACCCAGACCGCCAATTGGCACCCCCACGGCCACGGTTGCATCCTCCAATGCCCCTCCATCCACCCTGGCGTCTTCTCCGTCCTCACCCCTTGGCTCTCCGGCCCTGACTTCAAACTCCGCATGCGCCGCTTCTCGCGCACTGTCCACATCTTCGCCCTCGCCCGCGACCTCGGCTCCGGCGTCGTCCGGCTCTCCGACCCCGCCCACTCCGCCCCCTCTATCGACTATGTGCTCCAGCCCGTCGACCATGCTAGCCTCCTTGATGGCGGTGAGGTTGCCCTTCGCGTCCTCCTTGCCGCCGGTGCTTCAGAGGTCGGGACCCACCATCGCCACGGCGATCGCCTCGTCATCTCCCCCTCTACCACCCCTGTCGACGTGGAGGCTTTCTTGCAACGCGTTCGCCAACGTGGCATCGACCAACTCGGCGCCCCGATGTGCTCTGCTCACCAAATGGGGTCTTGCCGCATGGGCACTAACCCTTCCAATTCCGTCGTGGACCCTGACGGCGAGACGTGGGAGGCCGCTGGCTTGTTTGTCGCCGATGCGAGTGTCTTTCCCACCGCCCTGGGCATCAATCCAATGGTCACCATTCAGTCTATAGCTTATTGCATTGCTCATTCTGTCGCCAATTTCCTGAAACAGAATTCTGCGTGAGAATCAAAGTCAAGGCCTTTACCGACTGGTTTCAAGCATGCGATAGTGGGCCTTCAACTAATTTTGTTCACAACTTGCAATGAATGGCAATGGCTTCCATGAATTGGATGGAAGACCCTTTCTTTGAGATGTGGTAGGATGGCAAACTAGATAATAAGACAACAAAGATGTGACTAGTGCGACCTTTATCTAGGCTATGCAAACCTATATGGATCTCGAGTCCAACATTATCCTAGGTCTCTCTCTCTAAAACCTAGCTATTGGCTTATGTAAACTTTTATCTAGTATGATATTAATAAATGTTTTTTTTAATTTATTAGGAAATTTATGATGTCCCTTTAGCAAAAAAAACTTGAAGGTGTGTCAGGGAACTTTCGTTTTTAAATTTTGTATTTACTTTTTTTGCCGTAATTCTAAGAAGGCCTTGCACGCGAGTAGGAGCTCAAGCCGCTTAGGTAGTTGTTCACTTGAGCTAGCTGCTCGTGTTTGTTTTCCATGGGAAACTCCGACTGCTTGTAAGCACAAGCCACATGTAGTTGGCCCCTTGTATTGGTTATGGGTGTGTGAGTGGATGTGTGTGAAAAAGAAGAAAAGAATTGAAGGTCGCTTGGAGTCCTAGTGCCTTTTGTCCAAAATGTCCTGTTTCTCGAATCTTGACTCTCATAGCAAGGATTGCCCCAATTTTGTTGCTCACTGTCACAATTTGCTCGCGAAGTTGACTCGAGGCCTTTTACAGATTGGGCCTTGACACTATGGAGTTGATCGAAGAGACACAAAAGTAAAGGAGCATAGGAACAATTCAATTAGTCTGAAGGGCTATCCACATTTTTGCATTTTTTCTTATCACGTTTATAGATGCCATATACAAGTTTCCTTACATGAACTCGTAAAAGTCTACATGAACTCATAAAAGTCCACCATTTGGAGAGGATTTACAAATATTTCTTCGATGTGACTAATTTTTGTTTGCAAATTTATCATCTAACCATTTAAACATATGGAAGGCATTTAAAAGTTATCTAAAGATCATTTGTAAAATTTCAAATATCATGGTTTTGAAAATACATGCTTTGCTTGCATATGCTATATATAGTTTTGTGAAATCTTGTTAAAGCTTGGATCCCTTTATGTGGGGGAGCATTGTATAAGCAAAGCAAGTGGATTACATGAGCCAACAATAAACCACTTAGATGGGAGAGACAAATACTAGATAAAGTTGTATTTGTATTCAAATGGCTTGCCTTGGAAGAAATTTTGAGTACACGTGGCATCAAGTAGCGATGTATACATTGAGGTATGCCTTGAAATAGAAATAGTTGGAAGGAATAGAGAGGAGAAAAAGAGGGAGAAAATGGTGGAGCAGAGAGAGAGAAGAACCACTTGAACTATGGCACATGTATGAGGAATATTTTTACATTTCCTAGTGGAAACCTTAACTATAGCCTATCCAAAGAGGGCAAGACAAAAGAGGGGTAAGCCCAAAAAAGGGGACAAAAATGGGGGCATGCCTCAAAAAACTCCACAAAGTCAACAAAATTCCAATCATGGAATTTAGCTTCTCAAAGCACAACACCTCTGCTTACACCTACCTTAGGGCAAGCCAACAAATACAAAGCCACATGAGTTGTCTCAACAGATATGTGACCTCAGCGACACCCCTTGAGACAAATGCAATGTCACATGATATGTCTCATCATGAATGTGACAAGAGTCATCAAGAAATTTTATGAAATGGACTTGAGCTTTCAAAACACACTGGCTCATTCCTTGCATAGAACACTTACTAGTCCACTTCCATTACTTCCAATAGAGGTTCCAAGTTTCGCTACCATCACAACATTATTATCACTCTTTAAATGACATCCATAAAGAATGTGATGAACTTTTAATTTAAAAGAAGAGCAATACTTCCATCCCATTTTGGTTTCCAAAATCTCTTAGATCGTGACTAGCTCCCAACGTTAGTGTCAACTTCAATTCAAGTATGCTTTATGGAACTATTGCTAGTCAAATATATCCCATTTGAGAAATTTAAGTAGTCACTAGCTATGTCCTCCCATGACAAAGATTTGGTTTGATCACTTAAATTTCTTAAATGCAAATTTTCGAAGGTAACATTAATACTTAACAAGTTATGCATGTTTTATAAATGTACATATTTTGCGTTAAAAAGTTATGCATTAATACTTAAAAAGTTATGCATGTTTTATAAATGTACATATTTTGCTTTAAAATATTGGTATACACAAATTCATAATAGCATTCTAAAGTCAAAATGCTTAAAATTGGGAGTGTGACTTACATTCTCTAAATGGATTCAGCATGTTACATCACACATTACAACATTTATTTCTTCAAGTTATGCAAATGTGCAACCCCTCAAAGCTAAACAATGTGTAAATTACTTGGAGAGTACAAGACACGCTGAGCAAAATTTTGAGTGTTGTAGTAAAATAAATAAAACCAAGTGCAAGAAATACACTTATGTAAAAGACGCTTATTGGCCCATAAAGGATCATGTTGATGTATGCTTCAATGTGTGTAAGGCAAGCAAAACCATTTAAAATTTTGAGTGGCTTTAGTGTGTGTGTTTCTGCAAACAAAACCACTTTTATGATTTGAATGGCTTTCATGTGTCTGTTTCTTTTTGCATGTGTGTGTGTGTGTGTGTTTCTCTTTGCAAACAAAACCATTTTAAAAATTTGAGTGGCTTTTTGTTGTCACTAATCAATGACTTTCTTACACCAAGAGATTTGCAAATATATAACATTTCCAAAAGGTGAAAATAATACCTTCAACCAATATGTGGCAACCCTTCCATATAGATGGCCCCATGAGTGGACAATGCAGGCGTTTGCACATAGCCTAAGTTGAACATATTATATAATTGAGAAGTAGGGTGAGGTGGCAAGAATCTACCAATGCTTCACTTGTCCACCTAGCTCTCTATTATAAAAGTAGGAAAGGGAGGACAAGGGGAATCAAACCCAATTAACAGGGTTGGCCAAGTATGCTCACATGGATGATACCACCAAAGTATAGCTACTCTATTTCTTGTGCCTGAACTATTGGATCTATGCCCCCATTTCATCCCCTCCCCTTTCTCCCTCACATCTCTCCTTACCCCCCTTCTCATTGTGAGCATAGCTATTTTTTCTAAGGTTTTTCCACTTCGCTTCCCCCTCCTCCCCTCTTTCCATCTCTTGCGTCAGCCTCCCATGCATCACCTTCTTCCAATTATGTCATTGGATGTGGTGCTTCTAGCAATCCTATCATGCCACGTACAATCCCATTACGTTTTGGGTGCCTCCTTCTCTCTCCCCATGGTAAATCTTCCCCTTTCTCTTTCTTTCCTCTCAAAACCATTTTTAACACATCTTGTACCTTCTAGTCTGATTTCCAAAGGTTAATATCTTTTTGTAGGAATATCACATGTCAATACCAATAAAATGGAAACGTTTGTCTTCATGCATGATTTTTTTGGTCATCGAACCAAAAGTTCTAAAAATTAAAAGGGTATTCCATTGAAATATACTCTTCAAACTTCTTATAGTAGCGATGCAATCGTTCGACATCAACAAACCTTCAATTGGTGGTGCAAAGGTTTGAGTCTTATTTGGCGCCCAATGACATAGTTCTTCAATGAGGTCATGTTTCTTTAATGAATTATGGAGGATTATGTTTAGAACTACCAACAAATTTGGAGTGTACCATGACTGACTATTTTTATACTCTTGATACTAGGCCCTTACATTGTGGGCAAGACCAAGAGAGGGTATCACATGTCAATTGACAATTGTTTGCATTCCACAATCTAGTGATTGAATTTTCTGTTGACTCTAGTTGCATTCAATAGATGATGTTCATGGAGAGTTTGATTCTTTCAAAAGCCTATGCCAAGTGTTTGGCAAATTTCTTAAATGTCTTTTGGTATTGAATGAAAATTGGCACTATGGATTATGTTTTAACCTAGTATTTCCTTTCTTCTTGGCTAGCCTTTCATTCTACTTCACACATTCTATATAGTAATTCTTTTTGGAAGAAGTCTTACTTCGAATGATGCATAGTAAATGCATAATAAACTTGCTTGGAGTTGATAGGATTATATAAGTTATCGCATCTCTTCACCCCTTGTAATCATCAGAACGTTCTTAGAGCTTCTTGGGTTATTGAGGTGTTTAGGTAAAATGAGGATATCAACATGGACAATATTGTTTGACTAGGACTATAAGCATTCGACAAAGATTGTGGGAAACAGAGTTTCCTAAAGGTGTTGAGTTTTGATACAATGACTCCATGGAAGTTCATACCATCAACCACATAGAGTACTTTGATTATCATCCTTGGTGTTAGACATGATGGAGATCATCAAACCTCATAACTTGAGGTACTTGAAGACTCCCAAGACATGCACCAACAAGTACTGTGAGATTAGAAAATATGTTTGGAAACGTTGACACAATTACAAAGAAAAGAAGGTCCCAACTCTTATTATTGATAATGCTTGTGACGACGAAGCAATAAAGGGTTCTCCCAAAATAGCTACAAGTTCTAATTGATATAAATCAATATGTCTACGTCCTCAGATTACAAAAGTGAAAGATAGGAGATTTAAAGCTAATATTGATCAAATAGAAGGATCCATATGTCGGCGATATTGATCGTGTCAAGGGATCCATATTTAGCCGTTAACAAAATTAGTGCTACAAAGAGGAATAGAGATCTGGTAGTTCCCATTCAAACTAATTCTTTATAGGCTTATGTGTATAAACTTTTTGGCAGAAGAAGGAGGGGGAGGAGGAGGAGGAGGGGGAGGGGGAGGGGGAGGGGGAGGAGGAGGAGGAGGAGGAGGAGGAGGAGAACTAGGAGAGAAGAAGGAGAAGAAGAAGAGGAGGAGGAGAAGAGAAAGAGGATAAGAAGAAGGAGAAGGAGGAGAAGAAGCAGAAGAAGAAGAAGGAGGAAAAGAAGGAGGAGAAGAAGGAGCATAAGGAGGAGGAGAAGAAGAAGGAGGAGAAGCTAATGGAGAAGAAGGAGAAGGATAAGGATAAAAAGGAGGAGAAGAAGAAGAAGGAGAAGGAGAAGAAAGAGAAGAAGGAGAAGAAGGAGGAGAAAAAGAAGAAGAAGGAGAAGAAGGAGAAGAAGAAGAAGCAGGAGTAGAAGAAGAGAAGAAGAAGAAGAAGGAGAAGAAGGAGGAGGAGGAGGAGGAGAAGAAGGAGAAGGAGGAGAAGAGGAGGAGAAGAAATAGGAGAAGGAGGAGAAGAAGAAGCAACAGAAGAAGGAGGAGAAGAAGGAGGAAGAGGAGGAGGAGGAGAAGGAGAAGCAGCAGAAGACGGAGGAGAAGAAGAAGGAGAAGTAGAATGAGAAGAAGAACAAGGAGAAGAAGAAGGAGAAGCAGAAGAAGAAGGAGAGGAAGGAGAAGAAGAAGGAGAAGCAAGAGAAGGTTCAAGGAGGAGATGAAGAAGAAGAAGAAGGAGGAGGAGGAGGAGGAGGAGGAGGAGGAGGAGAGGGAGAAGGAGAGAAATAATTCTTTGCCATTTTTGGAGGTCCGAATTCTTTCTACATGTCAGCCTCCACATTCTTCTCATACGTATCTTCTTCCTGTGTGAGGGGGAGATTGAAGACATGCGAGATTATAGTTCTTAGCGTTGCTATAAGCATAGGTCCGATCATACCTGTCTAGTATTTTGACTAAATAAATTTATAATAGTCCAAAAAAGCATTACTTGGACATGGATCCTTGAACTAAGAATGTCAATGTAGTATTTGGATTAAATGAATCTACAACTCATAATAATAAGATCAAGATTTGTATCTAACACTTATAGATATCAAACCCTAGATAAGTAAAACTTGAAAAATGATACATTATGCTTTCATGATTTTGGTCCCCATACAATCGGCTGGCATATGAGATCTATAGATCTAGCACCTTGAGCTTGACTGTAAAAAGAAGTGCTCTAGAACCTAAAGTGGATACCACTCAAAACTTGGATGTCAAAAATCCTCATCGAAGGATTAATTGGACTAGAAGCACATATATCTAGGATATGTACTAGTTGCATCTAGAATGGGCCAACCAAAAATCTAGTCAATCATACATCCACAATCTAGAACCCAAAGCAAATAGCTTGACCATTTGTTGCAAAGGTCTTACCATGAGCTTGGTGTTGCTTCAATGGTAGTGTCTAATTGCATACAATGATTCTAACCTAACAAGCATGTAGAGCTCAAAAAGATGAGCACTTTTCCTTTTTGGAGCGAGTGCAAATTCTTTCTGGATTAAAAGTTATGGCTTATCAAAGTTTTTAATCAAGAAGAGACCTTTGATGATGTGGCACAGGGAATCACGTGTTTGCATGAAAAACTGTGCTTAACAAGGATCTGTGTGCTTAGGTGGTTGGTGTGCTGATGTGGCATATTAACATGTGTTAGGCATGTGTGCCATGTGGCACTCTATTAACCACTACCAGTGCATGGCTAACCAAACCTTGAGAGTGACTACACCCTAACCTTTAGCCAAAATTTTGGCCAAATCTGTGGACACAAATCCGTCGTCATCGCTCCTCATCGCAAGAAGAAGTCGCTTTGTCTTGGTTTGCCACTATAAGATCCTAGTGCTCATGGTTGAGACTCATCGTTTGCTGGAGCACTGGTGAGGGTAATGTTTGTCAGGAGTTGACTGTGGCAATTATGCTTGGGTGAGTCTTTACATTAGTCGACGATTGTTGAGTTGCTTGTAGAGCCAGTCATAGGGCTTTGTTCTGTGTCGCTGGTGGTCTTTAGTTGATGTTGAAGGTCCATCGAGTTGCCGTTGGATGGACAAAAGCAGTAGAGCCTAATCCGCCTTCATAGCCACCCTCATCCACGTTTAAAACACCCGAACAACACAATCACAAGGCAAAAGGCATTCATACAACATCATTGCTCTACACATACCTTCTGATACAACTCACACTTTGGCCACACTTTCTCCAGAATCCAGTCGACCTTAGAAAGAAAACCAGTGGACTACACAGCCCAACATGAGCTCCTACTGACTGAGCTCAAGCTCACAAAGCATTCAGATTCATAATGCATACAATCCCACAACTCACCAGACAACCACCCACAAAGTGACCACGGTCAGTAATCTTATTTTACT
>NC_141607.1:25560554-25627370 GCF_047967505.1 Dipteris shenzhenensis | reverse complement strand
TAAGTTCTCTCTCTATAATAAAATTTCAAAAGAATACAAATTTTAAAAAAAGTACCTGGAAAAAAGTTGAAATCTATGCTTGTGCTTGCTTTTGCTCTTCCTCCTCTTTTTGCTTCTCCTCTTGCTCTTCCTTGTTGAAATGAGAGAAACAATGAGAGAAGGAGAGTATATATAAGAAAAACTAGGGTTTTAAGTGCTTCTCTCTCATTGGTCCTTCTATAACATTATCTCCTCTCCCATTGGCCTCTCTATTAGATTATCTTCTCTCTCTCTCCCACCCACTCCCATCCTCCCACCCCATTCCCACTCCCACCCCATTCCCACTCCCACTCCCACCCCCATCCTCCCACCCCACCTCCCCCATTCTCACTCCCACGCCCACGCCCACGCCCATTCTTTCACCTTCCCCAGTCCACTCCTCTCCCACTCCTCCTCCCACCCCACCCCTCCCACTCCCACCCTCACCCCACCCCCACCTCCCCCATTCCCACTCCCACTCCCACTCCCACTCCCATTCTCCCACCCACTCCCATCCTCCCACCTACACCTCTCACTCCCACTCCCATCCTCCCACCCCCACCCCCTCCCCCCCCATTCCCACTCCCACTCCCATTCTCCCACCCTTATCCTCCCACCTCACCCCTCCCACTCCCATCCTCCCACTCCCTCTCCCACTCCCACTCCCACTCCCATTTTCCCACCCCCCCACCTCCCCCATTCCCACTCCCACTCCCATTTTCCCACCCCCCCACCTCCCCCATTCCCACTCCCTCCCCCATCCTCCCACCCCACCCCTCCCACTTCCACCCCCACCTCCCCCATTCCCACTCCCATCCTCCCACTCCCACTCCCCACCCCTCCCACTCCCACTCCCATCCTCCCACCCTCACCCCACCCCCACCTCCCCCATTCCACTCCCTCTCCCACTCCCACTCCCATTCTCCCACCCCCACCCCCACCTCCCCCATTCCCACTCCCTCTCCCACTCCCACTCCCATTCTCCCACCCCCACCCCCACCCCCACCTCCCCCATTCCCACTCCCTCTCCCACTCCCACTCCCATCCTCCCACCCCCACCCCCACCCCCACCCCCACCGCCCCCATTCCCACTCCCTCTCCCACTCTCCCTTTCTCCCACTACCACCCTCCCCACCTCCCTTTCTCCACTTTCCCACTCTCCTTTCTCCCGCTACCACCCTCCCAACTATCAATTCCACTATTACTTATGAATTCTAATTAAAACTATTACTTAAATAAATGATATTACTTGAAAACACTCATAGGATTTAAGGTTTAGGATTTCGTGGTTTGGGTTTAGGATTTGGGGTTTGGTGAGTTAGGGTTTAGGGTTCAAGGTTTGAGGGTTAGGGTTTGGGGGTTAGGGTTTAGAGTTTGGTGGTTTAGGGTTTAGGGTTTGGGGGTTAGGGTTTAGGATTTAGGGTTTAGGGTTTAGGATTTAGGGTTTAGAATTTAGGGTTTGGGGGTTAGGGTTTAGGGTTTAGGGTTTGGGGGTTAGGGTTTAGGATTTGGGAGTTAGAGTTTAAGGTTTAGGGTTTAGGGTTTGGGGTTTAAGATTTAGGGTTTAGGGTTTGGGAGTCAGGGTCTAGGGTTTAGGGTTTGGGAGTTAGGGTTTAGGATTCAGGGTTTAGGGTTTAGGGTTTAGGGTTTGGGAGTTAGGGTTTAGGGTTTAGGGTTTAGGGTTTGGGAGTTAGGGTTTAGGGTTTGGGAGTTAGAGTTTAAGGTTTAGGGTTTAGGGTTTAGGGTTTAGTGTTTAGGGTTTAAGGTTTGGGAGTTAGGGTTTAGGGTTTAAGGTTTAGGGTTTGAGAGTTAGGGTTTAGGGTTTGGGGGTTAGGGTTTAGAGGTTAGGGTTTGGGGGTTAGGGTTAAGGATTTAGGGTTTAGGGTTTAGGGTTTAGGAGTTAGGGTTTAGAGTTTAGGGTTTAGGGGTTAGGGTTAAGGGTTTAGGGTTTAGGGTTTAGGAGTTAGGGTTTGGGGTTTAGGGTTTAGGGTTTGGGAGTTAGGGTTTAGGGTTTGGGGGTTAGGGTTTAGGGTTTAGGGTTTGGGGGTTAGGGTTAACGGTTTAGGGTTTAGGGTTTAGGGTTTAGGGTTTAGGGTTTGGGGTTTGGGAGTTAGGGTTTAGGGTTTAGGAGTTAGGGTTAAGGGTTTGGGGTTTAGGGTTTAGCGTTTGGGAGTTAGGGTTTGGGGTTTGGGGGTTAGGGTTTAGGGTTTAGGGTTCGGGGGTTAGGGTTAAGGGTTTAGGGTTTAGGGTTTGGGGGTTAGGGTTTAGGGTTTAGGGTTTAGGGTTGTTACTGGTTAGGGTTGAGGTTTGAGGGTTTAGGGTTGTTTTAGTTTAGGGTTTAGGGTTTAGGGTTTAGGGTTGTTATTGGTTTACGGTTGTTATTGGTTAGTGTCTAATTAAATTTTCAAACAAGTTCTGGATTTTTAAATCATTAATAAAGTAGATTATTGAGAAGAGACTAATGTTCTTTATAATGGTTGTTACAGCTTGTTTGCAAAGGAAACTCACAAAGGAGATGGCTACAAAATTTATTCCGAGGATGGAGGTGATTTTATGTTGCAAAAGAGAAGTAGTTGCATTTGCTACAATCCATGAAAGTGATCCAAATTCTATTTGTCACTTTAGAAGACTTGGCGAAGATAAGGTGGCGGTTATCGTATCAAGGATTCTTAGTGCACATGTTGAGCTAAAGCTTAAGTGTGGGGATATGGAAATCCTTGGAGATGTTATGCCCTATAATACTTCCAACAAAGCATTTATTGCATGGGACAGAGATGAGACTTATCCAACACATGTCATCAGGAATACAAAGTGCATATCTTTGGATTTTAGAGTGGGAGATATTTTACAAATGTTATCATTTACAAATAAGTATGTAGCAGAAGGTCAAGTCTTGGGATTTGAACAAGTTGAACACTGGACATTTGCGCAGATGAGAATTCAAAAAGTTACTGATGATGGTATGGATGATAACTCAATGTCATTGGATGGTCCCTACTATGAGGTAGGTAAGGATTTGAGATGGAGCATGCAATTTTTAAAGATTGGAAAGACTCGGCATGTGGTTTTTAATGATAAACATAATGTATACTACAACATCAAAGAATTGAAAGAATATGCCAATGTACCAAGCTCTATTCCTTCAGAGATGGATGATTCCAATGCACTCAACTATAGCACTGACGTCTTATCAGAAGTCGATGAGTTCATTGGTACCGAGAAAGAAAAATGTTTCACAAGTGATGCCTTATCCGGGGTGGATGAGTTCATGCACATTGAGAACTTGGGCAAAGATGTCAAAAGTGTTATATCTTCAAGCATGGATGGCTTCATGGATACTGATAAAGTTCTTGGAGTCAAAGCAGGTAACTATGGAATTATGGAAATCATGCACGATAGTATAATGAGTGATGTTCTCTCTGGAGTAGAGGAGTTTCAAGACTATGGAGTTATGAAATCCATAGAAAGTGCATCAATGAGCGATGTTCTCTCAAGAATAGATGAGTTTGAAGATCATTCTGGACACTCTATCACCACTGACTATGGAGTTATGGAATCCATAGAAAGTGCATCAATGAGTGATGTTCTCTTAGGAATAGATGAGTTTGAAGATCATTCGGGACACTCTAATGCCATTGTGATAAGTGGTTCTACGATTGTATCAAAAGTAGGGATGAGATCAACAAAGGACTATTCGGTGTTTGACTTTGATTGTGAACTTGTAAATGTTACAAATGGTTTGATGAATGTATCAAAAGCAAGGATGACATCAACAAAGGAATATTCAGTATTTGACTGTCAGAGTGATAAGATCAAGGATGCAACATCTCATGAAAACAACGTGACAAATAAATCTTACAAGGAGAACTACACAAATCCAAATAAGAATGTACAGAAGGTCCCAAAACGGACATACAGATGCATGAAAAGACAACGAGTGCAGGCAGATCCAGAAAAGCAACCAAAGAGAATAAGAGTAATGAATGAAGATGTTATGCTAAAAGCAATGCGATCTACATGCTGTAAACATACATGTATGCGATCCATTAACTTACATGACATCAAGGGTTGTAGAGAACATGTCTGGCAAAGGAAAGGAAGCAGAAGAAATGAATACCTACTCACGAGATTGTCTTGCTTTCTTGTAAATGATAAGAGAAGGCGAAGTTCAGGACATCAAATAAGGCCTCTTATAAATGGAAAAAGTATATGCAATAATGCATATCGCATTATTACAGGATTATCACATGGCACATATTGGAATTTGGCTAATAAAGCAAAGTATGGAGTTAAATTTAACATTCATGGAAACATAGGAAGGCCCAAAACAAGAGCCTCAACGGTTGCAGCAACAGCAATTTTGAAAGATTACATTTATGAAAATGCTTTACCGCAACCCCACCTATCAGAAATGCATCTTCCGATAGGTTTGACCAAAAAAGTATTTAACTCTATTGGAGAAACACAGAGGCAAAGAGGGCATGCACCGGCATCTTTTCATACTTTGTATACTCTTTGGAAAAAAAGCTTTGGACATGTTAAAATCCCAAAGAGGCAAAAAATGTCAAAGTGCAACGACTGTGATGATCTAAAGCGAGCACTTGAGAGTGCAACATCTCCAGAACAAAAAGAAGCTTACAAAAGAAAGAGAGAATTTCATCATGGACTTATTCGACATTCTAGAATAAAATATGCATTTTGGAAGGAGCAAGCTATTTCTCACCCAAATGAGTACATGTGCATTATTGTAGATGGTATGGATCAAAATACAACAACATTACCTCGATTCGTTAACACTCCACCTAAGCTACAAGGCAAATACTTTTTAAAGACACATCTATGTGAAGTGTTAGTGCACGGATTTAAGTTTTTTGCAGACATATGGATTGATTCCTTGCATCTACACGATAGCAATCAAGTTGTAACATCCGTTATGAAGGCAATTCACAACCATGCAGAAAAAGGTCGCCTACCAGCTACTTTGAGAATACAAGCAGACAATTACGGATGAGAGAATAAGAATGTACTCTTCTTTGCATTTTGCTCAATGCTAATCGCTCATAGAATCTTCAATGAGATTGAAGTTGGGTTTTTGTTGGTTGGGCACACACATGAGGATATCGATCAGGTATTTAGCACAGTTTCAAGAGAACTAAAACACAAGGACATGGAGACAATGGATGACTTGATAAGAAAATGTGGGAGGCAAGTTGGTGGCCGTAAGGAAGGAACAATATGCTCAATGGTTGAGAGGATGTATGATTGGAAGAGCTTTATTCTACCTTTCATACAAAAAGGTGGTGATGCCCTGATTGGTCATAGCGCTCCACACTATTTTTGATTTTTCTTAAAGGATGAAAAACCAGTGATGCAATGGCAACACTATTCTCTTGATACAAAATGGGAACCTGAAGAACCTTAATCTCTCTTAACTTCAATCCCGAGCAAAGAAATGCATCCAACATGGGCTCCTATAAAAGAATTCAGCGAGAAATCCAAAGGTGAAATAGAAGGCTTAAAAGCTTTTATTGCATACAAAGAGGAAATGCTCCGGAGATTTCCTGATTGGAAGCCCTCTTGGAAGGAACACACTACTGTTGTAATTAGCAAGACCTACCAATTGATAAAGGACCTTGCAAAAATGCGAGAAGATGATATTAAGGCAGAACGGCCTTTATTTTGGCCAAATGTTGGTAATGACTTGCGTCCAGCATGTGGTCTCTTTGAAAATGAGTTTGAATCATTGCTCCCATGTCCATATTGTGGACCCAAGAAGAGAGACTTTATGCCACAAATAGACATAGATGTCCATTGTTTTGTTGCAGTTCGACCATCGGATGATGAACATGAGAACGTGAAGTTTTGGGTTGCGAAAGTAGTTGACGTGAGCATGGATGACCGAGGGAGAGCTACAACATTTACAGCGGTATGGTATGAGCCAAGGGGCAGGAAGGAGAACCAAGATAACAGTACATTGTATAGTAGTTGTTTGAAAAAGGAATGGGTCCCAAACCATGAAGCAATTTCAAGACTTTCCACAGAGACAGTCATAGTATCCTAGAAATCAAGGTCAAAGAAAACAAAGAAGCACATGGGGTATGATGTAGAAGACAAAATAAAATTACCACAACCAATTATTACGCACATTACAGAGTTCACAAAGATGCTCGCCCGGGAGGAAGTAGAAGGAGATAGCGCAAATGAAGAATGCCCATGATAACACCATTCAAATATCGAGAAAGAGTGAAGGTGGTGGTGGTTGTCAGATGAGAGTGAATGAAGATGGCACCCAAGCGACAAGTGATGACAGAAAGGACATTCTGAACAAGCAAATGTTTGGATCGCTCATTTCTGTGATCATGATAGAAAAGGACATTCAAACAAGCAAATGTTTGGATCGCCCATTTGTACTAAACTCATTGTAAAGGAAAAATTAAATTATTGAAAAGGCCACAGGAGATCCTTTGTATAAAGACTCATCCAGAGCAATATTTGTTGTAAAACTTATGACATGATAATGTAAAATTGCAAGCATAGCTATTGCTATTTTTTGGAGTACAAAAGAGGCTTCCATCATGTCTCATGTGTATATAAATCTTTTAATTTCTTGAATATTCAAGAGTGTTATAGTTTTTTGCATTGAAAGTAAAAAGAGTCTTACAGGTCTCTTATGTATACATTTTTAAAATGTTGTGAATCCTCAATAGCATGGTTTTTCATGGATTTAAACTAATAACTCGGATTTTTTATTTTAAGAATATGATTCTTATAAACAAGAAATACAAATTTAGGATTTAATAGTAGTTTTTGCATTATTTGTACAACATTGTAGAGAGATATTTTGAAATTTCTTATGTGAAAATGATAGTGCCAGAAAGTAAACTTTTGATTCTCGAATGACAGTTTCATAAAGTAAACTTTTCAGTTGGGAAGGATTTTAAGGAATAGTCCAAAAGTAGACATATGAGTCTAAAATTAATGAAATAAATGTTCATTATAAACATTGATATATCTATTATCAATGGTTTTACAAACATTCTTATATGAAAATCCGAGATAGTTTCGATGATTATACCGATGCATGCATCTCATTAAAAAATTTCAATGGCAAATTAAGTCTTGAAATTGCCCCAATCTACCCTGCATATGTGTGTGTTGTGTGTGTGTGTGTTTAAAAAATAAAAACCTATAAACAACACAGCACACGATGCTCAGATAAAGGTGGAAAAAACTCTTATTAACATTGATATATGGATTCTCATGAGTACAACTCATAAAAAAGTGTCGAATCCATTCGGTAATCTAGGCTCCAAGGTCGGGGTCCACTTACCTGGCACCATCCAAAAGAAACTGTGTGTTAGAACATCATAGTCTCAAATGGGAAGGCAGGTAATGCTTGCTTACCCCGGCTTGTTATCGCTTTTACCAAGGAACGATCCTACCTTTTGGATTTCGAAAAAGAAATATTGGGCATGTATGAGCCGGAGGGTAAACCATGTCAGTATAAATATACCATAAATAAGTATCTGGATAGGAGCTAATGCATTTATAAAAAACCTTCATACCTTGGAACTTTCTAGCTATTATACAAATGGTAAAAAATATTATTTAGAAAGCAACCCTATCATATATGATATGAAACCAGTGTTTCATATATATATATATATATAAAGAGAGAGAGAGAGAGAGAGATAAATTAGACCATAAAAATTTATTTAAATTTTAAATTATAGGAATATCTAATTTAATTATAAAATATTTCAAAATTTTAAATGCATTTTAAAGTTTTTTTAAATTATTTTTTAATTATGTAAGTTTTTATTTAAAATGTGAAAATGTATATATTTTGTTTTTTAAAATCATCTATTAAAAAAAAGAGATTAAAGTAGTTTTTATGTTATTTTTCAAATTAGTGCTTTTTTTATTTAAATAAAAAACATTTAAATTTTATTTTTAAAAATCATCTTTTAAAAAAAAGAAAATAAGAGTTTAAGGTAGCTTTTATATTATTTAAGTTAGTGAAGTTTTTATTTAAATGTCAAAACGTATATATTTTGTTTTTTTAAATCATCTATTAAAAAAAAAGAGATTAAAGTAGTTTTCATGTTATTTTTTAAATTAGTGAAGTTTTGAATTAAATATAAAAATGTTTAAATTTTGTTTTTAGAAATCATCTATTAAAAAAAAGAAAATAAGAGTTTAAAGTAGCTTTTATATTATTTTTCAAGTTAGTGAAGTTTTTATTTAAATGTCAAAACGTATATATTTTGTTTTTTAAAATCATCTATTTCGTTTATTTTAAAAAAGAGATTAAAGTAGTTTTTATATTATTTTTCAAATTAGGGAAGTGTAGCATCTTTAACACAAAGTTTGAAATTTCTTTGAAAATGAAATAAGACCAAGGATGTACATCTAATCCCTTTTTCAATAACACTGTTAAATAACTATTGTGCGTGCATCTTCCATTGAAGAGTGGAGCAACTTAGAGCATGTAGGGAGTGCATGTGTTGCATTTGCAACATAGCACTATTGTAGGCATAGCCACACATTTGGCCCATCTACCATTAGGTGCATAGGATGATCCCAACGACATCCTACCTCATCAAGGAGCATGTGATTAAGTGTAATTAATCAAACAAATAGGATGATTTGAACAACACATTCGCCTACACATCATTTTCAAATCATATGGTGCGAGAAGTTGATGCAAGGAGAGGGTAGATCATGTGGCTATCAATCCCTTTAGGTGGCACGTGAAACTATAGAAATAGGAAACTAGGGAAGGTTGTAGAGCTATGTATGGATATAGTTACATAGACAAATACAAAGACTTATGTGATTCCATGAAACCTTGTCATGAGCTTTTGCAAAAATTTAATCAAAATTGGCTAGTTAAAAGTTTTCATTACATAAATAGATTATTAAGTCCCATTGAATAGAATATTAATTTTCATTACCCAAATAGAATATTAATTTCCATGGTTTTTTTATGCATGCGCCGGCCAACACGCAGGTTCTGGCACCACTATTCATATGCAGATAGCGATTTTGAGAGCTGAGATGAGGGCATTGTAGGATGTTAGGGCACCCCCTCACTTAGTTGTGAGTCTAGATTTAGTCATTGATGCTCTAGGTCGATTAGACACAGTTGAGGACGTTTTGGATACCTTTCAAGCACAGGCTGAGGCAGAGATCAGTGGTCATGGCTTGGATTGGAGACCCATTCAAGAGTTGTTTGAGTGTGAGTCAGGCCTTAGAGGATATGTTTTGGGATGGTCACATTGGGGCGATGCAACCACGATCAGGGCTGCCCTTTTATATTTTATGTTGTAGGCACCCCGTCATAGTAGCACACATTTATCCGAGATATCTCGCTACGAATGGTGGTCGATTGCCTCACAACCGTCAGATAGCCAGGTCATTTGCCATGTAGCTATATGCCGAGTTTGTGCTTGGTCATTGGGTAGACTACCTTAGTACCCATCTAGGATCAGGAGCGGGACATGGTAGGATGGGGTGTCAGGAACGTCAGACTGCAGGTGTTCGGCATCGACGCGAGGCACCAGAGCTGCACACTATCCCTGCACCATCATTGCGAGCTGTTGGAGGATGGATTAGGGGGGATGTTTATTTAGTGGCCTCATCCTTGTACGACCTGGTCTCTGCCCTATCGAGATCACTTTCGATTCCACCTCCCCCACCTCCCACATCTACACCACCTCCCACATCTACACTGCCTCAGCATGAGTTGGATACTCGAGAGGCACGGATTGCAGAGTTGGAGGCATTGTTGGCTGAGTCTAGGGTCGAGGTTAGTTATTCTGATTATTTTAGTTTATTTTTTTGTTGCATGTTTTGAAGTGAAGTTTTTTGGTTCATTCTCACCATGTACGCGACATGTTTGCTTGGCAGGCACATCTATTGCGACAGGATATGGAGTCTCGTGTATGATAGTTGGAGGCAGATTTGGAGGAGCAGAGGATTCACACCTCTACTCTAATCAGGATTGGGTAGATTTGGAGGACCTCTGCCCAATCCGGAACTCCGGGTGCGCCTCTACAAACTGAGTGTACAACTCAGTCTAGGTACACTCCAAAAAACATGCACCATGCTCAATGTACACACTGCATGACACCCTCTTCCAAAATGCCTTCTTGAACACCCGGGATGCTTTGCAATGCTCCTCCCAAAACTTTTTGTATGAAGGACCTAGTGGAATCATCCAACAATCGATCGCTGCGAGGTGCACGACCACTCGAAGCCTAAAGAGCATCAGTCTCACTATCCTCTAGACTCTGCCTTCTAATCATGCCTGCTCGCAATGTGCACGGTGCAATCTGAAGAAGACATGAAGCGGTACACACATGGACTGTCATATGAGCTCTACTAATGGCAGCCACAATAGCACGACGTGCTGCCAAGGCATCACTGGAGTTCCTATGCTTAATAGAAGCATAGGAACGTCAAACACTGCTAAGGACCTCGCTACATACAACCCTATCTCTACGTGCACCAACACCAGCAAGCCTCCTACACATGATGATGGCGAGCCACATCATCAACATGCATGGTAAGTTTGAGTGGGGGTGTTAGAGCTACATATAGCTTGCCCTAACTCAACCTAGTCCTCTGTTGAGAGTTCATGCTCAACATCATGTGATCATGTGTGCATAGCACCATCATGTGATCATATCTACATAGCACTAACCTTATAGAGTGCTATAAAGGAAAGGGTTAGATCCCCTAACCCTAACCCTAAATGGGTTTGTATATATTCTATTTTTAAACTAAATCTAGTGTACAGTTTGTCATTTGTGGTGTGCTCTCTAGCTGTGACCTCTCTCCTCATCTCCACTCTTCTCCTATCCCCTCTTCATATTTTGTCATGGTATCAGAGCCCCTCTCACAAAAAAATTTATCTCACAAGAGATCTAAGGAACTCAACAAGGAGATTCTAGAACTCCCACAAACAAATTTCAAGCACATAAATATCTAAATTATTTTTATCACAAGAGATCGAAGGAACTCAATAAAGAGAACCTAGAACTCCCACAAACAAATTTCAAACACATAAATATCTAAAATATTTTTATCACAAGAGATTGAAGGTACTCAATAAAGAGAACATAGAACTCCAACAAACAAAAGAAAAGACTATAACCAAAATCCAAACAAGAGATCTCAGGAAATCAGAATGAGATCCTAAAGCTCCCTAACAAAAATCTATCTTATTTCGGACCTTCTAGATTGCTTTTATAACATATAATGTAATATATTTATATTTATAAAATTACATTATATATATATATATATATAGAGAGAGAGAGAGAGAGAGAGAGGGGGGGGGGGGTCTAAGTGTGTGTGGGTCAGTAGAGAGTCTCACACACACACACACACACACACACACAAACACACACACACACACACACACACACACACACACACACACACACACACACACACACACATGCATGCATGCACACATGTGCACACACACACACGTGCACATGCGTGCACACACACACACACACACACAGAGTGAGAGAGAGAGAGAGAGAGAGAGAGAGAGAGAGAGAGAGAGAGAGAGCATCTACGGTTATAAGGTGGAGAAATATTTGGAGGGTTTGTATAAAAAAGTGATGAACACTACCATCGAAATAGGCCTAGGATATGTGTGTATAAGAAATTGAATAGATGAAGATTGTTTCTATAAGGATACAAAGCTAGGATGTGGAGGATCTCACTGTGTGAGGGAGGCATCGGTCGGGGCAGGTGGAGATAATTTTTTTTAGGTCTTAGAGGAGCTCACTATGCAGAATGTGGGCATAAATGTGACAAGCTTGGGCTCCATTGTCACCAACATGACATGCTTTGAGGGAGGTTGATATGGATGCAAGTGAATAGATCCAGCAAGCTAACTGATGGAAAGGTTGAGTAGTGATAATGATTGTAAGGAAGCAAATGGTCGAATCAAATCAAATCGAATTGTAAGGAAGCAAATGGTCAGGGCGGGTAGAGATAATTTTTTTTGGGTCTTTAGAGGAGCTCAGTGTGTAGAATGTGGGCATAAATGTGACAAGCTTAGGCTCCATTGTCACCAACATGACATGCTTTGAGGGAGGTTGATATGGATGCAAGTGAATAGATCCGGCAAGCTAACTGATGGAAACGTTGAGTAGTGATAATGATTGTAAGGAAGCAAATGGTCGAATCGGATCAAATCAAATTGTAGTGAGGAGGAGATAGATAGAGAGGCGAACTAAATGAAGGATGAAAATGAGGTGGAAGAGACAAAAGATGGGGGGAGAAAGGGTTCTCGTGAAGTGCAATAAGTCCATGGTGACGACTTGTAAGCGAATTGTCCTAAAAAGATTTTCCCTGTTACACACCTCCACGTTGTCCAGAACACAGGCCAAGGGTCATCTGCTATTCCATGCCGTTTACCAGCCTTTTACTAGTTGTCCATAAATTCATAGCAAAGAAATGGCAAGGGTAGATTAGATGCCATTTAGGATCCCTAGGAGAGGCAAACTCTTTTTATAGAACGTTGACAATGGCCTTGAGTTTTTTACACATGCAAGAGGAAGGGAGGGATTCCACTCCAAGGCCAATTTGGAGGTATACTATGTCTTACATGCTATTTGGGTCTTATGGTTTTGAATATTTACATGTTTGAGCCATTAGCATGGATGGAAGGGTATGGGACTACAAACAAGACATGTAGAGAAGATGAGCTTTTGAAAATTCCACAATGGAGGGCAAGAGAAATGAAAGTTGGAAAGGATAATCTCCTTGCAAACACTACATGTGAATGGATTGGCTACCAAGAGAAACAAATTCAATCCTTGCCAGCTCCCATGCCATGGAGGCAGAGGACTAGATAGCAATTCCCTTCCAGTGAAAGAGAGGTAATGGATGCAAGATTTTGGAGCTCATTTAGGAGTTTGCCAACACGTTGATTGTACACAAGCTCGATGATTTGCAAGTTCAAGATACATTGTGAATTGCAGTTGGTATACCAATGAACAAGTTCTGGTCGAGTAAGAGCTCTATCAAACCTTTGAGTTTGTTGTGAGTCTCTATGCAGCAAGCAAGCAAGCAAACATCAACAAGTGAGGAGTTGAAGGAGGATCATCTTGCTCCTCAATCCTCCTTCTCCTTCCATTTGTTTTACAAGGGATGATGTTATAATGGAGATAAAAGAGAAAAAGAAGAGGGACGATGCTATATGGGAATGATGCTACAATGTAAAGATTAGAAAGAAAAAGTAGAGAGACACACAAACCCAGAGCTTGCAAATTCTTCGCTTTTGAATTATTATACAAGTGAAAGTTCTTGAATATGTGTGTGTGTGTGGGCGCACGTGCATGTATGTATATGTATGTGTGTGTGTATATGAAAATTCTTGAATATGTATGTGCACATCCACAACAGAAGCAGAGATTGGTAAGGAAGGCTTGTCCCTATACTATTGTTGATGACATTCTTTAAAATTGGGAAAAGATAAGGTGCTCTATCGGGTGGTCCATCCCATGGAGACTAGGAGAATCCTATAAATGTGTCATGAATGCTCCAGTCATTTTGCTTCAGAGCATAGTTAGGAGAATTCTTAATGCAGGTTACTTTTGGCCATGCCTCCATAAGGATGTATATGAATGGTGTCGAAGTTGTAAAGTATGCCAAAATTTTGGAAGGCGACAGTTGATTTCTGGGCCCTTGAAGCCTATTCCAGCATATGGACCATTTGAGAGGTGGGGGTTGGTGGACTTTGTGGGACCACTCCCTCACTCATATCAGGGCAAGCATTATATATTGGCGGCCATAGATTATGCGACTCAGTGGGTAGAGGCCAAGGCATGGTGATACCAATGAGTATCGCCTTAAATTCCTCTATGCTCGACCACCTTGAGGGCCAGTAGACCCTCTTTGTTGCTAGAGAGGATCTGCTAGGGAGGGAAGATGTGACGCCAAAAATTGATATTTTTTATTTGGCATTGGTATTGTTTTTCTCTATGTTTGATAAGAGTTTGAGTATCAAGTGATAGCTTAGCAGCTCTCACTTATTTCTATTGTCTACGATATTGTATGGGATTGAGAGGATGAGTGGAATGGATCATTGTCAATACCATGTGTATGAATGATAAATACCTTGATATGGGGTGAGAGTTATTTATGTATGGGATAATATGGGGTTTTTAGAAAATAGGAAGAATGAGTCATATAAAGAGGTGAGCTCATGTCCATGTGTTCCAATAATATAAGAGAGATCACATACCAAGCGTGTGGAAGGCATGTGGAGGAGTGTGGATTCAAGAGGAATCCTTCTAGAATTCTTATGTGGAATAAGGAGGATGTGGACATATGGAAAAGAGAGGGTCCCTATGGGCTCCATGTGGGGAGACTCTTGACTTTCTCAATATTTTAAGAGTCTTGAGCATATTTTGATGGGACACATGGAAAGAGTAGCCAAAAAGGACATGGATGGTAACATACGGGCTTATGTGATTGATGGGCAAAGGAATCTACAAACAACAATTGTAAATGGGTGAAGGAGGGTGACAAAATCTCTATAAAAGGAGCCCTCCTCTCCCTTGTTCATCATCTATTCCACCATTAGGCCTCATGTTGCTGTAGCTCTAGTCTCCTCAAGCCTCTTCCATGAGCCTTCTCTCCCTCTTGTAGATACTTCTTCTCCCTTGTGTTTGTAGTATTTTGAGTTGCATTGGAGCGGAGTATCACTCTATTGGTAATGAACGTCACTTCAGGTTCTCTCTCTTGAGTGTCTCTTCCCTTTTTCCATTGCTTTCTCTTCCAAAGTCCTCAAAAGTGTTGTCTATTCGGCTGCTCATTGCGCATACATAGTTTTTTTATTTCCCAAGCCACAAAGGGAGCTCTTCCTTCCCTCCTAGGTGACCTCTATGGGACTTGGATCATTGATGAAGTCTAAGCATGGAGGTAGTATTCTCCCAAGTCAGCACTAGTAGAATGAGTAGGTGTTTTTAATGATAGTTTGACCCTTTATGAGTATTTTGCTCATAACTTTTTTCTTGGTGGTCCGATTTGGACGAAAATTATATCAGCACGAAGTTCTCTCCAAAATGCATCATGTTATGTCTTCAATTATTGTATTAAATGTCAAACCAAAAATCTATGACTAGATTTTTGGTTTGAAATCTAATACAATAACTGAAGATGATGCTCCTTGAAGAGAGCTTCACGCTGATATAAGTTTTGTTCAAATCAAACCATTGAGCGAAAAGTTATGAGCAAAATAATGACAAGGGGTTAAACTATCATGAAAAACACCTGCTCCTTCTACTGGTGCCAACTTGGGAGAATACTACCTCCATGATTATACTTCATCAATGATCCAAGTCCCATAGAGGTTGCCTAAGAGGGAAGGAAGAGCTCTCTTTGTGACTTGGGAAATAGATAAACCATGTGTGCGCAATGAGCGACCGAATAGACAACACTTTTGAGCACTTTGGAAGAGAAAACAATGGAAAAAGGGAAGAGACACTCAAGAGAGAGAACTTGAAGTGACCATTACCAATAGAGTGAGAATCCACTCCAATACAACTCAAAATACTAAAAACACAAGGGAGAAGAAGAGGTTTCATACGTACAAGAGGGAGCAAAAGCTCCAAGACTACTCATAGAGAGAGAATTAACTAGAGAGAGGTGGACTCAAGAGTCTACATAAGAGAATATCTACAAGAGGGAGAGAAGGCTCATGAAAGAGGCTTAATGAGACTAGAGCTACAGCAACATGAGGCCTAATGGTGGAAGAGATGATGAATAAGGGAGAGGAGGGCTCCTTTTATAGAGATTTTATCACCCTCCTTCACCCATTTACAATTGCTGCCTGTAGATTCCTTTCCCCATCAATCAAATAAGCCCGTATGTCACCATCCATGTCCTTTTTGGCTACTCTTGCCATGTGTCCCATCAAAAGATGCTCAAGACTCTTAAAATATTGAGAAAGTCAAGAGTCTCCCCACATGGAGCCCTTAGGGACCCTCTCTTTTCCATATGTCCACATCCTCCTTATTCCACATAGGAATTCTAGAAGGATTCCTCTTGACTCCACACTCCTCCACATGCCTTCCACATGCTTGGCATGTAATCTCTCTTACATTATTGGAACACATGGACATGAGCCCACCTCTTTATATGACTCACTCTTCCTATTTTCTAAAAACCCCATAATATCCCATACACAAATAACTCTCACCCCATACCAAGGTATTTATCATTCATACACATGGTATTTACAATGATCCATTCCACTCATCCTCTCAATCCGATACAATATCTTAGAAAATAGAAATAAGTGAGAGCCGCTAGGCTATCACTTGATACTCAAACTCTTATCACAAACATAGAGAAAAACAATACCAATGCCAAATAAAAAATATCAAATTTTGGCATCACAACACCAAGAGAGGACCCCTAAATTTTTTTTAACAATTGGACGGAATGGACCCTACAAGTTGATTGAATTCTTTCCTAATGGGATGGTATAGCTTGAGGATTTGCAAGGGAATGTGTTCCCCAGGCTATGTAATGGGAGAAAATTACATCCTTACTAAGTAGTAGCTTCCTTGGTTGCACAAGGCTCAGATATAGGTCACTTGATTGTCAATGCCTTGGTTGTACTGCCATGTGTGTCAGACAGTTTGCCACCAATAAGCTATTTAGTAACAGTAGAAGGGATGCGTTGCATGTAGCCACGTGGTATTTTGGACATTATGAGGGCATTATTTGTGGTTCATGATATCCAAGAAGGGGTGTTCTTCTAAATAATGCAGCCACTCAAGTCACAAGACATCCATTTTTAGCTCATTGTCATCTACACTTGACTAAGGCTTCTTGTCATCTTCATGACTTACTCTTACTCTCTTTCACTAATTTTCAGCCCTTGACTTTTTTATTCTAGATTGTTCTTCCATCACTTCCATTGCACTTCCATCTGTTGCATTCTACATTGTTGTTGTAATCATGGAGGAACACGGGGCATGCAATGATAACTAGAGATGATGCATGTCATTTTCATGTCTTGCCTCTATACCCTATCATAGATTATGGAAACAAGATTGCCAGAGGAGTCCTTGGGTGCAATAGCATCTTGAAGTTCACCAAGCTACCTTGGAAGAAAGTGTGGAATGAAGCTCTCATGGAGGAGATCCTCAATTCTTATGATGATGAGGATCATAGTGTGGTCATCCAAGATGTACACATTTTATTGACCATTGGTTTGTTGGAAGCTATAGGTTCGCTTGGTGGCCAACAAACATCGTTGATGACTATTTCAACAAGGGTGTGTACTTGTCTTCTCAAGGGTATCTGATTAGCAAGGCATTCGATGAAGGCATGTGAGTAGTTTGTAGGTTTCTCCTAGAGTTCCTTAGATTGAAGTAGAGTATAGTGTATGTGCCACGGTAGTATGTGCTGGGATGATCACAGCCCAACAGAGTATAATCAATAGGTAGATTGGTTCTCTACCTTTAAGAAGACTTTTGAGTCACAACTCAAAGCAGTAAAAAAAGGCCAAGAACATTGCAAACAGTGGCCACACTTGTACATGTTGCACCATAGACTCACATCGCATGAGGTACATTGGCTTGATACATTTGTTGCACATGTTGGAGGAGCATGGTCATTTGGAGCTAAGGAGGATAACGGGCAGCCGCCTAATAAAGAATAGTGATTTGAGGACAAAAGTGACCACAACGGTTAGAAGATCATAGAGGAGACCAATGGTGAGGCCACCTCCCCAGGAATGCTAAATCAAAGACAGAAACTGGCAAAGAAGGTACCATAGATGAGGTTGGCACTGATCAGCATGGTTATGGATGCCTGCACAGAATAAGGCTGCTACCAAGAAACACTAGGAGGCACCAACCGACCAATAGAAGGAGTGTAAGAAAATAGAACAAAAAAATAGCAGAGAAGATGTGACAACTTTAGCGAGCACAACCACACTCCCTATGCCTTCCACATCTCGAGCCATTTCCATTGAATCCTCTATTGCTTTAGGATAATCATTGGGATGGAAATGGCACCGAGTCTCAATGGTAAATTGTCTGAGAAAATATGATTCACATCACCTAGGTCTTGGATTACTTGGCCACTAACTAGATTTCTTCCCAAGGTACTTGATCCCCACTTGTTCCTTTAAGCATAGTATCGTGACCAATTAGCCAAGCTCTTTGAAGAAAATATGTCCAAAGAAAATATTGATCTCAGTGCTGGGCAAGATAATCTTTTAGAATATATTGAAAGTAGTAGGAAGGAGGTATGTGAGGAGCTAACCAGAGTCATTCCCTACTACAGTCAAAGTACACCAAGCTACAGGCAGATTCTAGAAACATGTAGTGCAAAGTGGACAAGTTGCAAGCTACCAAACCAAATTGTGGGATTATAAGATTAATGCCAAAGTATCAAACCCACTACTATAAAGCACATTGGAGAATGCATAGAAGACAAGGTTTGACCCACAACTTCTTCAAAGAACACAAGAAGAGGCTAACACACTGTGAGAAGAGAATGCCAGACTCCGCTAGGCATTGGAGGACATCGAGAGCCTAAGGAAATAAAATTTTTGTCTCGAGGGGGAATTGGAGAAATTTTCTCAACTCCAGTAATTGATTCAATTTCTTCAGGTGCTCGATAAGCACCCAACCAAAATTCCTAGGAGACAAGAATCAAACAAAGATGACTTGGCCCCGCAAGAAATAGTGATGGAGTATGCCATCTTTTTGGATCGTTACCCTACGTTTGTCCCTTAGAAGACAAACCTTCAACAACTTCTAACAACACCTTGGGAAGTTTTAGGATAGTGGAGGTTGTAGACTGCCTAGGCTTTATTATTGCTAGATCTTTTGGGCCAAAGTCACTCCAAGCAATGAGTCGAAGTGGGAACTTAGATTCACAACCTTTTTGTAGATGCAAGCACAAAAGTCTCTCTTCAATAGAACCAAAATTTGAAGTTGCCACTCTAACCTCTCTTGAGATCTTTTACTGCCAAGCATGTTTTTCTCGGATAGGATATCCCCATTGCCATATGGGTAACTTAAGTTTTGCATGAGAAGATGATAAGGCCCCATTGTTCAAAGGGGACCCCCTATTCAAAGGCTGAGGTATATGGGTTGAAACCATGGGGTTGCCACGTTTTTCCTCAACCAATCTTGAAACATGAGGAGACCATGAGGACCCGATGAATGAAGCCATGGAAAAATGTTGGTCCTCGAGCTAGGCCAACACACGGGCACTGGTGGCACCTATGTGTAGGGATTGGGCAACCAACAATGAACAATGCGTTTATCAATATGCCGAGCACCGACACCAAGAAGTGGTGACATCACATTTGAAGAAGAGGTTACCAAAAACTACAACAGTAGACCAATGGCGAGTAGTGATCCAATGGCCCGAGTGTGGCAACTATAGAAGGTAGTTCTATAGTAGGGAGTAGAGAGAATGACATTGTGTGCTTCATGCTCTCCCTCTCACCTACGTTGCTAGGTTAGGATTTCTACTAATGAGTGTGCACTACAAGCCAAGGTGGCTTGCTTAGAATAGATTTCTTTAATGTACAAGTTTTTTTCCCCTTCCAGTTGTCTATGTATGCTCACTATGATGCTATACTTTCTAACTGTTAATAACTTGGTCCCTCATCACTACACAGTTTTCCCTTCAACAACAACCTCAACCTCCTAGCTATCTTGACCACATAAAATTAGCTCTTAAGGATTGCAAGCATGAGCATCTTCGCCCAAGCACTGCACAAGGTTGGGGTTTGTTCACAAGCACTGATGTGCACTTGTGAATTAACCCATCGGAAGTGAGCAAACTAGAGCGTCAACATTTGACAATCTTACTCGAGAGCGATTGATTGAATTTGCGAATTGACATGTTGTTAGTTAGGGAAATTGGGAGAATTGATTTACTAAGCCTAGGATTGAGTTGTCATTGAGAGTTTCATGTTGACCAGTGATGAGTTGAAACAGTTTTCTAAGTATTGTGAGCTATTACAAGAAATTTCTTTGTGTAACTACTAATGAGTGGTGCAGTGGTATTGTGTTTGAAAACTAGCGTGTGGGATACAAAAAGTATTCAGACAGCTAATAAAAAGGGAAAGTGTGTGGTTTTTTTATTATCTATTCCATGGCCGAATATATGATTAAAAAAAAAAAACCTAGTGTATTATTGTCTCTATGCCAACATGGACCTAGGTAGAACAGAATATGTGTGTATAGTAGCGGCAAAGCTCCGCTTGTACTTGCATAAGGCTAGAAATAATCCCTCTTAGAAATCCAACTTGCATGTTCTACATGCACGTTCTACATACGATTCCTACATGCAACTCCTACATGTGAGTTCTACATGCAACTTGTATATGCGAGTTCTACATGCAACTCGTACATGCGAGTTCTACATGCGAGTCCTACATGCGAGTTCTACATGCGAGTCCTACATGCGAGTTCTACATGCAAGTTCTACATGCAACTCCTGTATGCGAGTACTACATGCGAGTTCTACATGCAACTCCTACATGCAACTTCTATATGCAAGTTCTACATGGAGAGAGAGAATGTCTTACAATTCTTACATGTAGAGAGAGAAGCTCTCCAACTTGTATAAATACCCCATAATGGAATGAAGCCCACACTCTTTGGGGCATTGTGTTGAGTTCTACTTTGGTATTCCAAGCAATTATCTCAAGTGTCCATGCTTCCTTGCACTCCACGTCCAAAAGCATGTCCTAACCCTGCAACTCCTCCTCCCCTCTCCTCCAACCTTACAGCCCATCCTCTCCCTCTCCTCCTCCCTCCTCCTCCTCCCTTCTCCTCCTCCCTCTTCCTCCTACTTTCTAACTTAGCCAATGGTTGATATGCACTTGGAGAAAAGATGAAGATACGTGGCCAAGTGCAAAGAGTTTCTAAGGGCTACATCCTACCATGAGAACTGATGCAGTTTTAGAACTAGAGTTCAATTCCAAAAGGAGGCTAGCAGAAGCATTGATTATCCAATAGGAGCATAGAGCATGAGGAGAGAGACTGGGCCATGCTACCCTAGGGTGGAATTTGATTACTACATAGGGCCAGAAGGGCAAACTACTGGTAATCGGATGAGGCATTCTAGAAGGCTGGCAGATGAGGTCCATCATGGAAGATTGAGTCTGAGCATTCTTCTATACAGAGTTTAGAATTGGTTGGCCATTTCCTCCTTGGATCATAAAAAATGAGCATGAGGATTATGCCAATGAATGAAGCAATAAACTTCTTTGCTACTTGCCTATTCTTCCAGAAGAATTTGGTCAAGAAGGACATGATCAAAAGAGACCAACCACCGCATATGGCCAAAGAATAGATCGTTAAGGAAAGCAGCATGCTTTTGATGGAGAAAGATGCCACTGAGTACCCGAAGGGGTGAACATGGAGTAGTTAAGTAAATTTTCCTGAGTGCCTATAACCATGGACAAAAATCCCATTCGGCCTACTCGTATAAATTGGGCTACACCTTTATGGCCAGAAAATCTTTCTATGGACCAATTGCGTATTGGTTGACAGTGACCTTGTACACATGAAGGAGGTTATAATAGATGGAGATAGACGTCCTATTCTTCCAAGTGGACGATTTGTTTGCAAAAGGTATGGAGCAAATCGTAGTTCCTAGTTTGCGGTGGTAGTTAAAGAAAGCCTATCTAAAGAGGTCATTCTTGAGAGATTAATAGAGCTTGAAAAGTTTAATGAGACTAGGCTAAGGGCTACATATGGCATGAAGGTTGAAAATTACAAAGGAAAAAATGGTTTGATCGCAACCTTAAAAATAAGAACCTTAACGAAGGTGACCTTGCATTATTATTTAGTGTAAGGAATTCTAAACAAAAATTGAATTATTGTGGTATGGGTCCATATCCGATTGTGGAAATTACACCACAATGAACATGCCAAATTGCGACCATCGATGGAGTGAAGTTGGATGGATATATCAATGGCAGTAAGCTTAAATGCTACTATGGCCCTTTGAATCAACAAACTCGTCAAGCTATCCATAGGGAGAAAGAGATTAAAAATGAGGTTACTCGCATGAAAAGAGAAGCAATCGAAGAGGCACGAGCTCACAACATGCTAAACCTACACAAAAGGGCCTAACACCCTTGATGATCTAACAACTGACCCTGATAAGTTGCCAATTAAGTGGCAAGTTTGTGGACAAATGACACTACTCCATTGGTCGGTTCAAGAAGCGGTGCGACAATAAGTGGTCAACTGGGTCAAGGAGGCAAATCCACAAAAGGAGGTGTTAGTTTACAAACCAGTGGCGGAGACAAACTGCCAAGTGTATGTGAAGATAGTGGGAGAGAGGGAAGGAGTCTCACTTGCAGCTTTCTCACATACACAATGGGGGAATACACACAAAGGTGGAGGCTGAAAACAGTTTTCCTCTTCTTAGTTGTGAAAGCCAAAAGAACTCTTGTACAAAGAAATAGAAGAACCCTATATGTGGGTCTCAAACCAAACTCAACTAACTAAGGTGGCATACTAACTGAGCCACGAACTAGTGTAGATAAGGATAGATGTCATCCAGCTATTATTCGTGGGCGGTGTACCAACCGCATCTGTAGCTAACAAGTCGGTGACATAAATGCACAACGGTCACCCTGGCATATCGTGAGTCAGCTTGATATCTCAACACTCCCCCTCGAGCTCAATCCCAATTCTTGCACACCAAGCAGGTCTCTGAATTTGCGCAGCTTCTCTGCGCCCAATGCTTTCGTGAATATGTCAGCTACCTAATCCTCTGTGCTGACATAAACTAGATCAATAAGACCTAGTAAAACCTTCTCCCACACATAGTGATAATTCACCTCAATGTGCTTTGTTCTAGCATGATAAACTGGGTTATTTGCCAAGTGTATACTGCTCATGTTGTCACAATAAATGACAACTGGCCCATCTGTAGACTGATGCATATCATATAGTAGCCTATGCAACCAAGCTACCTCACATGCAACCATTGCTGCACCCCTGTACTCAGCCTCTGTGCTCGACAAGGAAACTGTAGGCTATTTCTTGTTGCTCCAAGTGACTGCAGCACTCCCAAAAGAGAACATATACCCACTGGTAGATTGTCTATCAGAAATACTACCAGCCCAATCAGCATCAGTGTATCCATGCAACTGTATCTGAACCCCAGCCTCATAAAATAGTCCATACTGCAATGTGGACTTCACATACCTGAGTATGTGTCTAGCCGCATCCAAATGCGGTTTCCTTGGAGCCTGCATAAACTGACTTACCAATCCAACAGCATAGCTCAAATCTTGCTTGGTAATAGTCATATAAATCAAACTTCCTACTATGCATCTGTGTTGGGATTGTAAAGAATAAGGGAGAGAGATAGGAGACTCAAGTTCAGCTTTCTTCACAACACACAAAAGAGAGAGGACACTAGGTTGGAGGGTGAAGCCTTTCTTCACTTTTGCACACAACAGCCATACAATAGAAGAGGGTATTTTGTAAAGAATAAGGGAGAGAGATAGGAGACTCAAGTTCAGCTTTCTTCACAACACACAAAAGAGAGAGGACATTAGGTTGGAGGGTGAAGCCTTTCTTCACTTTTGCACACAACAACCATACAATAGAAGAGGGAAATACCCTATATGTCAAACCCTAGAATACGTGGTTCATATGTGAACCCAAACCAAAAACATATGTGGTAGTCTAACTACACCACGAGTACAACTAACATAGGCGGTGACATAAATGATAGTCATCCAGGAGATATATCGGGGGTAGAGCTTGATATCTCAACACTCCCCCTCAAGCTCAAATCCATCTCACGTACACCAAGCAAGCTCCTAAATCTGCGAAGCTTCTCGGTACCCAATGCCTTCGTAAAAATATCAGCCACCTGCGCCTCAGTGCTGACATAGACAAGATCAATCTCACCAGCTAGAACCTTCTCTCTCACAAAGTGATAATGCACCTCAATGTGCTTCGTTCTAGCATGATAAACTGGGTTATTAGCAAGCATGATGCTGCTAATGTTGTCACAATGAATGACAACTGCTGCATGAATTGACTGTCCCATATCTGCAAGTAGCTTCCGTAACCAAGCTACCTCACATGCAGCCATTGCTGCACCCCTGTACTCAGCCTCTGTGCTCGACAAGGCAACTGTTTCTTGCTGCTCCAACTGATGGCACCACTCCCAAGGGAAAACATAAAACCACTAGTAGATCTCCTGTCTGAGACACTACCAGCCCAGTCAGCATCTGTGTATCCATGTACCTGTAATGCACACCCAGCTTCATAAAACAGTCCATAATGCAATGTGGACTTCACATACCACAGTATGCACCTAGCCGCATCCAAATGTGCCTTCCTCGGTGCCTGCATAAACTGACTCACCAGCCCCACAGCATAGCTCAAATCTGGTCTGGTTATAGTCATGTAAATCAAGCTACCTACTATGCACCTGTACATAGTAATATCTTCAAGAAGCTCACCTGTCTCTGCATTGAGCTTCACATTCTGCTCCAATGGAACAGAGATAGGCTTACAGCCTGTCATCCCATATTTGGACAGCATGTCCAAACCGTATTGCCTTTGCAACGGCCATATCCCACTCGGGGATCTAATAACCTCAATGCCCAAGAAGTAACGCAGCTCTCCCAAATCCTTCATCTCAAATTTCTGCTTCAACAGCAGCTTCACTTCATTAATGTCTGCATCACTATCACCTGTAATAATCAAGTCATCAACATAGATGACTACAAGCACAATCCCTCTGTTTGTCCTTTTCACATAAAGTGAAAAATCTGAATTGGAAATCTGAAATCCAATAGTGACAAGATATTGCCCTATCTTGTCCGACCATGCCCTCGGTGCCTGTTTTAAGCCATACAAGGCTTTGCGCAACCTGCATACAAAATCGAGGTGTGAATTATCCTCATAACCTTTTGGCTGCATCATATAAACCTCTTCTTGCAAATCACCATGCAAGAAGGCATTTTTCACATCCATCTGATGCAAAGACCATCCCTTTGCAACAGCCATAGCAATTACTACTCTCACGGTTGCCATCCTTGCAACTGGGCTGAAAGTTTCCTCATAGTCAATTCCATATGTCTGCGCAAAACCTTTGGCAACCAATCTTGCCTTGTACCTACTAACAGACCCATTAGCATTGTGCTTTACTTTGTAAACCCACTTGCAGCCAATAGCCTTCTTATCATGAGGCAAAGGCATCAAATCCCAAGTGTGGTTTGCATCCAAGGCAGCCATCTCTTCATCCATAGCTGCTTCCCAATTTTTATGCCCTGCTGCATCCTCAAAACATGTGGGCTCTGGCTCCTCTAGAACCTTGACCATATAAGCATAGTGATGTGCTGTATACCCATCATATCTCAGCCTGTCAACTGGATACTTAATATGAGTGGACCTCCGTACAACTGGATCAGTTGCAGGAGTCTTTAAATCATGCCTGCTTTTCCTTGCACCAGGTGTAACAACAGAAGGAATCCCAAGTTCCTCATCAAGGCTCATTTCAGAGCCGCTTGACTCTCCATCAACATGAGAGCTACCAGCAGACACATCAAACACTGGAGCATGGTCTACTTTTTCTTTTCCCTTATGTGATACCTGCACAACACTATCAGGGCTGCCATGTGACGATTCACTAGATCTCAATCTCCTTGTCCATGCATTAGATCCACTAGTAGAGGACTCTCTGGGTCCACTTAAGGCTTGAGATTGATGCTCTGCATTTATTGCAGCATTCCCATTTCTTGCATCTGCATCTCCTACCATAACAGTTGGTGCATACCAGCTGCTCATTTCATCAAAAACAACATCTCTGCTCACTTGCATTTTGCGGGTGGAAGGGTTATAACAGCGATACCCTTTCTGGTGCAGAGCATATCCAATAAAGATGCATTTTTCTGCCTTTGGATCCAGCTTTGTTCTCTTCTCATCAGGAACATGAACATAAGCTATGTAACCAAATACCTTCAAGTGAGAAATATCTGGTTTTTGGCCTGTATACATTTCTTCAGGCGTCATGCCATGGACATCTGCAGTGGGGGTTCTGTTCATAATATAAACAGCAGTTGCTACTGCTTCAGCCCAAAAATAATCAGGCATGTTTTTCTCATTTAGGATCGCCCGTCCTACTTCTGCAATATGCCTGTTCTTCCTTTCTGCAACCCCATTCTGCTGAGGGGTAGACCTGCATGAGTACTTCCTTTGAATTCCCTGTTCTTTCAGATATTCACAAAATTCTTCTGAAAAGTACTCTCCCCCTCCATCAGATCTTAGCACTTTAATATGCACACCTTTCTCTTTTTCAACCATGGCCTTAAAAGCCTTGAAATGGCTGAACACTTCACTTTTGTGCTTCATAAAATAAATCCACACCTTCCTAGTGTAGTCATCAATAAACGTCACATAATAATGGCATCCACCAATAGAAGCAGCTTTGGTTGTCCAAACATCTGAATGGATCACTTCCAAAGGTCTTCTGCTCACCTTAGCATTTTTGGGAAATGCATGTCTGGCCTGCTTACCCATTTGGCATGCTTCACATACCTTTTGCATTCCCTCAACTCTGAATTTAGGCAAACTTGCAACAATGTTTTTCGTTTGCATAGATTTCAGCCTTTGTATATTCACGTGCCCAATGCGCTTGTGCCATATCTCAATATCTGCAATGACACCTCTCCCATGCGCAAACATAGCAGCTTTCACCTCAGGCATATCAACATCCAAGGTGAACATTCTGCCATTTTTGTTGCCTTTCGCAACCAAGCGGCACTTATTTTTCAAGTCCTCAACAAAGCATCCATCAGGATTAAATCTAACCTGCAGACCTTGCTCAACCATCTGGCCAACTGAAACCAGGTTCTTAGTGATTTTTGGAACATGAAGTACATCTGCCAAGTACTTCATTTTGCCATCCTGCATAGCCAATGGCACTTTACCAACCTGCGTAATTGGGTGCGCAGTATCATCACCTGTTTCAACATAACCTGGCTTATCCAAATTTCTAACATCATGAAACCACTCACCATGACTGGTCATGTGGTTAGAGGCACCTGAACCAACATACCAAACATCATTGCAAGCTGTAGCATCTCCTGACATGGAGTTAACCATATGCTGCATCACAAAAAGGTGCTCATTTCTGTCGTCACCATGCCCACTTGATGATGCATAGTTGCTTTGCTGCAACTTCCCATTTTTGATGTCATTCTGCTTTTTATAGCATGTATTCTTCTTGTGTCCAGGCTTTCCACAATAATAGCATTCTGTGCTGCTATTTACTTGCTGGTTCCTTTGCCATGAACCACGGCCTCTTTGGCTCCCCCTGCCTCTAGAACTACCACGTCCTCCTCCATAGGACTGGTTTTCCTGTTGTTGCTGTTGGTTCTAATTTCCTGCACGGCCACCAAAACGGCCTCTTCCTCTACCCCTGCCTCTGCCTGTATTCGAGTAGAAAGCAGTCTCTTGAGAAGTTGAGGTGGCTGAACCACCATTCCTTTGCTCTTCACTCAGCAAGAGAGCAATAAGTTCCTGAAAATCAGGAAATGTTTCACGGACTCCAATGGATGTCCGAAACTGTGCATAATCTTTCCCAAGACCATTCAAGGTCACGGACACTAAGTCCTCATCATCAACAGGTGCTCCAATGGAGGCAAGAGAATCTGCAAGGCCTTTCACCTTCAAGGAATACTCATTTATATTCAGATTTTTCCTTTGCACATTGTGCAACTCCTGCTTTAGCTGCATCTTTCGTGCTTTGGTATTTGTGCTATACAGCTTCACCAATGTATCCCATGCCTCCTTAGGCATCTCTACATCCTGTATATGCACAATCATAGAATCTGAAATGCTAACAGATAGCCAATACAAGCATTTTCTGGCTTTTTCATGCCATTCTTTAAAGGCCTTCAATTCAGCAGGAGTGGGAGTAGCACCCAAAACTGGTTCTGCAGTTTCCCCACTGATGTAATCCCAAACTCCCTTTCCCATAAGGAAGTTTGTCATCCTGAACTTCCATGCTTGGAAGTTGTTCTTGTCAAGCTTCTCACTGACAATGGTAGACAGATTCTCAGACATTTTACAAATCACGAATTGCAACAGCAACCTGTAAACACAGCAAATGCCTCACAAGGGCAAATAGCAAAACTTCTGCAAAAAGCCTCACAGGGGCAGATCTGCAACACTGACGAAAGTGGTATTTCACCACACAGTCACTTCCTAGTGACGATTTTGCATCAACAGGCAATAGGCATGAATCTGCAACTCCCAATATCTCTGCACACAGGCATACGATGCAATTTCTGTGGCACCTTTCCACCGACTAGCCGTGCAGTGGTCGCACAGCGAAAAACAGGGCCTTTTTCTGAGTGCTTGCGAAGAACTTCCGCCTTCAAAACGGGCCCCGAAACGGCCTCAAAAAAAAAAAAGCATATACTGCGCTCTCGCCACACCGCGAAGGGCCTCTCAATCTGAAACAGTGCACTCCTGCACTTCTGGCTGTGCTACCTGCAGAGATTTGCTCCCAAACTCGAAATAGGAAAGCAACACTGGTCCTCTTACCAGGACACCACAAACTTGGCTTGCTTTCTTGAGCTCCTTACCACGAACAAGGCTCTGATACCATGTAAAGAATAAGGGAGAGAGATAGGAGACTCAAGTTCAGCTTTCTTCACAACACACAAAAGAGAGAGGACACTAGGTTGGAGGGTGAAGCCTTTCTTCACTTTTGCACACAACAACCATACAATAGAAGAGGGAAATACCCTATATGTCAAACCCTAGAATACGTGGTTCATATGTGAACCCAAACCAAAAACATACGTGGTAGTCTAACTACACCACGAGTACAACTAACATAGGCGGTGACATAAATGATAGTCATCCAGGAGATATATCGGGGGTAGAGCTTGATATCTCAACAGGGATATCTCAAGGTGTATGCCTCAGGCACACCTTATGTTTCTATGTGTGAGTGCTAGAGGCACAGTTAGGTGCCCACAAGCACAGTTAGTGGTGGAGAGCCACATAGGATGATTGAGAGAATCTAGGAGCAGATTGAGGAGATGATTGTGGAGCTCTGAGGTCATCAGTGATGTCAGTGAGCATGTATGAGGTGCCTACTTAAGGACCTCACTCTTCTTCATTCTACAACCAAGTAATGCAAGTATTCTAAGTTTGTGTCCACTCTTTGCTTTCCTTTCAACTATCCAACATGGTATCAGAGCCCTTTGATCCCCCTTGAGCCCATTTCTACCACAAATGCTGTAAAAGTCCAGAAGGGCAAGTATACCCCTTGCAATCATTGTGGAAAGACAAATCACCTTTCAAAGGACTGCTTTTAAATTAATCCATGCAAGCACTGTGGCAAGAACAACCATAATGAGAAGTTTTGCAGAGCCAAAGCAAAGACAGAAAATGCAAATCTACTTACAGTTAATGAGCCTCCACAAGATGAGGCATCCTTTGAAGATTATGCATTTTAAAACATCTCTATGTATGCTCCAGATCTCTCTTTTTATGTCAAGGTACTCAGCTTGGATAGTCCTCCAAAATGAATGAAAATAAACCATTGTGTTTTGTGTGTTTTGTAAACACCTCTGATCACCTTATGATGTAGGCCATGTGTATGTTTTGTTCCATGGTACCTCCTGCAGACATTGTGTGCATGTACATGCAGGGGAGATAACTATTGGAAGGTCTTTCTGTATCCCTTTTTGTTTACCTTACACCCAAGGGAACCCTTGCTAGCATGAGAACCTAGCCATAGATTTATCCTTGACCACCATGAGATGGCATGAGAAACTATGAGACTAGATGTATCCTTGACATAGCCTGAGGCATTTCCTTGAGGGGGGGTTTGTTGGGATATCTCAAGGTGTATGCCTCAGGCACACCTTATGTTTCTATGTGTGAGTGCTAGAGGCACAGTTAGGTGCCCACAAGCACAGTTAGGTGATGGAAAGCCACATAGGATGATTGAGAGAATCTAGGAGTAGATTGAGGAGATGATTGTGGAGCTCTGAGGTCATCAGTGATGTCAGTGAGCATGTATGAGGTGCCTACTTAAGGACCTCACTCTTCTTCATTCTACAACCAAGTAATGCAAGTATTATGAGTTTGTGTCCACTCTTTGCTTTCCTTTCAGCTATCCAACAATCTGTACATAGTAGGGCTCAGGGGGGTCACTATGTATAAACCCTCTATATCACGTGTGTTCAAGGCCTATATTTAAAATCCCTTATCTGTAAGTTTTTTCATTAATAAAATGTACCCCTTTTCTATACAAATCTGTAAATTTTTTCCAAAACTATTTTAAATAGTCCCTTATGTATATTTATTTCTGTAAATTTTAGGAATAGAAAATATCCTTCTGTCGAACTCATGTGATAGGGTTACATATGATGAGTGACCCCCCCGAGTAGTAGGGTCTTCCAGAAGCTCACCGGCATCTGTGCTCAGCTTCACATTCTGCTCCAAAGGAACTGAAATAGGCTTACAGCCTGTCATCCCGTATTTGGACATCATGTCCAATCCATACTGCCTCTGCAAGAGCTGTATCCCACTTGGTGATCTAATCACCTCAATGCCCAAGAAATAACGCAGCTCTCCCAAATCCTTCATCTCAAACTTTTGCTTCAATAGCATTTTCACATGAAGGATATCTTCATCACTATCACCTGTGATGATCAAATCATCAACATAAATGACAAGCAGCATAATACCTTTCTCTGTTTTTCTCACATAGAGTGAGAAATATGCCTTGGAGATCTGAAAGCCAATAGTGACAAGATACTGTCCTATCTTATCAGACCATGCCCTAGGCGCTTGCTTCAAGCCATACAAGGCTTTCTTCAACCTACAAACAAACTTAGGATGAACAGCATGAACATAACCTAGTGGCTGCTCCCTAAAGACTTCTTCTTGCAAATCACCATGCAAGAAGGCATTCTTTACATCCATCTGATGTAAAGACCATCCCTTTGATGTAGCCATAGCAATGACTACTCTTATAGTTGCCATCCTTGCAACCGGACTGAATGTTTCTTCATAATCAATGCCATATGTCTGTGCATACCCCTTGACAACTAATCTTGCCTTGTATCTATTCACAGAATCATCTGCATTGTGCTTGATCTTATAAACCCACTTACAGCCAATTGCATTCTTGTCTTTAGGCAAAGGCACCAATTCCCATGTAGCATTTGCTTCCAAGGCATCCATTTCTTCATCCATGGCTTTCTCCCATTTTTCATTTCCCATGGCTTGCTCAAAAGAAGTGGGTTCTGGTTCCTGTATCACTTTGACCATATAGGCATAGTGAATGGCTGTAAATCCATCATATTTCAACCTATCCACATGATACCTAGCTCTGGTAGACTTGCACAAAATAGGCTCACTTCCAGGTGCTCTCAAAACATCCCTGGTCTTCCTTACTCCAGGTGTAACAACAGAAGGAATACCCAACTCATCATCAATGCTCTATTCTGAGCCACTGGATTCACCATCCACATAAGAGTGACCTGCATTCACATCAAACATGGGCTGATCTACCTTCTCTTTTCCTTTTTGTGATACCTGTGTACCACTATCTACATTGCTTTGAGGAGATTCTCCTGATCTCAATCTGCCTGTCCATGGTGAAGTATGTGAACCACTGCTAGAAGACACTGCAGGTCCACTGATATTTTGTGATTGCTGCTGTGAATTCTGTGCAGCATTACCGTTTTGTGCATCTATATCAATCATCACATTTACTGGTTTATACCAGCTGCTCATCTCATCAAAAACAACATCTCTGCTCACTGTGAACTTACGAGTAGAAGGGTTATAGCATCTATACCCTTTCTGCTGCAGAGAATAACCAATAAAGATGCACTTCTCAGCTTTTGGATCCAACTTGGACCTCAACTCATCTGGCACATGAACATAGGCAATGCAACCAAAAATTTTCAAATGCAAAATGTCTGGTTTCCTACCAGTATACATCTCCTCTGGCGTCATGCCATGTATTGCTGTAGTGGGAGTCCTGTTCATTATGTAAACTACTGTAGCAACTGCTTCAGCCCAATAATAATCTGGTAGATCTTTTTCATTCAGCATGGCTCGAGATACCTCTCCAATATGCCTATTTTTCCTTTCTGCAATTCCATTTTGCTGTGGGGTATGACTGCATGAATATTGCTGCTTTATGCCATGCTCCTGTAGGAACCTTGCAAACTCATTTGAGAGGTACTCTCCCCCTCCATCTGACCTTAGCTATTTTATTTGCAGGCCTGTTTCTTTTTCAACCATAGCTTTAAAAGCTTTGAAATGCCCAAACACCACTTTTCTTTTTCATAAAATGCACCCAAACTTTTCTACTGTAGTCATCAATAAAAGTGACAAAATAATGACAGCCTCCAATAGATGCAGCTTTAGTAGTCCACACATCAGAGTGGATTAACTCCAATGGCTTCTTGCTCTCTTGAACATGCCTAGGAAATGGTTTCCTTGCCTGTTTTCCAAATTGACAGGCTTCATAAACCTTATGCATTTCTGCAACCTTGAATTTAGGCAATCCTGCAACAATATTTTGGGCTTGCATTGATTTCAGTCGCTGTATATTAACATGACCAATGCGTTTATGCTAGATATCAATATCTGCAACTACACCAGTCCCATGTGCAAACATTGCTACACTCAATTCAGGCATGTCCACATCCAGCATAAACATCCTGCCCTTCTTCTTTCCTTTTGCTATCAAGCGACCATTATTTTTCATATCCTTAACAAAGCATCCATGAGGATTGAATCTGCTGACCTACAAGCCCTGCTCAACCATTTGACCAATAGACACTAGGTTCTTGGTGATATTCGGGACATGAAATACATCATACAGGTATTTCTTTTTCCCATCCTACATAGACAAAAGAATTTTACCAATCTGCACAATAGGATGTGCAGTATCATCACCAGTCTCCACAAATCCTGGTTTTTCCATTTTCCTTGCATCTTGCATCCATTCTGCATGACCTGTCATGTGGTTTGATGCACCTGAGTCAACATACCACACATCATTTCGTTCTTCTGCACGTGTCACAGAATTGGTCATGTGCTGCACCATAAATAGATCCTCATTTCTGTCATCACACTGTCTGCTAGAAGATGCATAATTGCCTTGCTGCAATTTTCCATTTATAATGTCATTTTGCTTTTTGTAGCAGTCTTTAGCCATATGACCCATTTTACCACAGTAGTAGCACTCAACATTGCTGTTTGCATTTGGGCCTCTCTGCCATCCACCACGGCCTCTTTGGCTCCCCCTGCCTCTAGAGTTACCACGTCCTCCATAGGACTGGTTTTCTTGAGTTTGCTGCATATTCTAATTTCTACCACGGCCTCCTCGGCCTCCTCTACCTCTGCCTCTACCTCTTCCAGCATTGTTGAGATATCGAGCTCCACTCGTGATATGCCAGGGTGACCGTTGTGCATTTATGTCACCGACTTGTTAGCTACAGATGCGGTTGGTACACCGCCCACGAATAATAGCTGGATGACAGCTATCCTTATCTACACTAGTTCGTGGCTCAGTTAGTATGCCACCTTAGTTAGTTGAGTTTGGTTTTGAGACCCACATATAGGGTTCTTCTATTTCTTTGTACTAGAGTTCTTTTGGCTTTCACAACTAAGAAGAGGAAAACTGTTTTCAGCCTCCACCTGTGTGTGTATTCCCCCATTGTGATTGTAAGAAAGCCTCAAGTGAGACTCCTTCCCTCTCTCCCACTATCTTCACATGGTATCAGAGCCTTGTTCGTGGTAAGGAGCTCAAGAAAGAAAACCAAGTTCACAGTGTGCTGGTAAGAGGACAAGTGTTGCTTTCCTTTTTCGAGTTTGGGAGCAAATCTCTACAGGTAGCACAGCCGGAAGTGCAAGAGTGCACTGTCTCAGATTGAGACGCCCTTCGCGGTGTGACTTTATTTTTCTGATTCGAGGTCATTTCGGGGCCTGTTTTGGAGGCGGAAGTTCTCCGCAGACACTCAGAAAAAGGCCCTGTTTTTGCTGTGCGACCACTGCTCGGCTGGTCAGTGAAAAGTTGCTGCAAAAATTGCATCGTATGCCTGTGCGCAGAGACATTGGGAGTTGCAGATTCATGCTTGTTGCCTGTTGATGCAAAATCGTCACTAGGAAGTGACTGTGTGGTGAAATACCACTTTCGTCAGTTTTGCAGATCTGCCCGTGTGAGGCAAAAGCTATGTTTTTTGCAGTGACAGAATATTTTGCAGTGTTCTGTAATGGCATCTAATTCTCTTTCATAGATTGTCACTGAAAAGCTTGACAAGAACAACTTCCAGGCATGGAAGTTTAGAATGACGAATTTCTTGATGGGAAAAGGCTATTGGGAGTTCATTACAGGAAATGAAGAAGAACCTATTCTTCCTAATGTTCCCAATCAATAGGAAATGCAGGCATTCAAAGGATGGCATGAGAGAGCCAAGAAAGTTATGTACTGGCTGTCTATCAGTATTTTGGACTCCATGATTGTGCATATTCAAGATGCAAGTACGCCAAAGGAGGCATGGGATACTTTGGCAAAAATGTACAGCACAAATACGCAAGCCAGGAAAATGCAGCTCAAGCAGGAGCTGCACAATGTGCAAAGAGAAAATATGAGCATCAATGACTACCACATGAAGGTGAAGAAAATTGCGGATGCACTTGCTTCCATTGGGTCGCCAGTGGATGATGACGATTTAGTTTCTGTGACCTTGAATGGTTTAGGAAAGGATTATGCACAGTTCCGGACATCCATTGCAGTCCGTGAAAAATTTCTTGATTTTGAGGAGTTGATTGCTCTTCTAATTTCTGAAGAGCAGAGAAATGGTGGTGCATCTTCTTCAGCAGGAACTTCAAAAGAGACTGTCTTCTACTCAAATGCTGGTAGAGGTAGAGGTAGAGGTAGAGGAGGCCGATCTGCACACCGTGATAGAAATCAGAATGTGCAGCAAATGCAAGAAAACTAGTCCTATGCAGGAGGACGTGGTAACTCTAGATACAGGGGGAGCCAAAGAGGTCGTGGTGGATGGCAGAGAGGCCAAAATGCAAATAGCAATGTTGAATGCTACTACTGTGGTAAAATGGGGCATATGGCTAAAGACTGCTACAAAAAGCAGAATGACATTATGAATGGAAAATTGCAGCAAGGCAATTATGCATCCTCTAGTAGATAGGGTGATGACAGAAATGAGCATGTATTTATGGTGCAGCATATGACCAATTCTGTGACAAGTGCAGAAGAACGAAATGATGTGTGGTATGTTGACTCAGGTGCGTCAAACCACATGACAGGTCATGCAGAATGGACGCAAGATGCAAGGAAAATGAAAAAGCCAGGATTTGTGGAGACTGGTGATGATACTGCACATCCTATTGTGCAGATTGGTAAAATTCCTTTGTCTATGCAGGATGGGAAAAAGAAATACCTGTCCGATGTATTTCATGTCCCGAACATCACTAAGAACCTGGTTTCTGTTGGTCAAATGGTTGAGCAGGGCTTGCAGGTTAGATTTAATCCTCATGGATGCTTTGTTGAGGATATGAAAAATAATGGTCGCTTGATAGTAAAAGGAAAGAAGAAGGGCAGGATGTTTACGCTGGATGCGGACATGCCTGAATCGAGTGTAGCAATGTTTGCACATGGGACCGGTGTAGTTGCAGATATTGATATCTGGCACAAACGCATTGGTCATGTTAATATACAGCGACTTAAATCAATGCAAGCCCAAAATATTGTTGCAGGATTGCCTAAATTCAAGGTTTCAGAAATGCACAAGGTTTGTGAAGCCTGTCAATTTGGGAAACAGGCAAGGAAACCTTTTCCTAGGCATGTTTAAGAGGGTAAAAAGCCATTGGAATTAATCCACTCTGATGTGTGGACTACTAAAGCTGCATCTATTGGAGGCTTCACTATTTTGTCACATTTATTGATGACTTCAGCAGAAAACTGTGGGTGTATTTTATGAAAAAGAAAAGTGAAGTGTTTGGGCACTTCAAAGCTTTCAAAGCTATGGTTGAAAAAGAAACAGGCCTGCAAATAAAATGCCTAAGGTCAGATGGAGGGGGAGAGTACCTCTCAAATGAGTTTGCAAGGTTCTTGCAGGAGCATGGTATAAAGCAGCAATATTCATGCAGTCATACCCCACAGCAAAATGGAATTGCAGAAAGGAAAAACAGGCATATTAGAGAGGTATCCCGTGCTATGCTAAATGAAAAAGATCTACCAGATTATTATTGGGCTGAAGCAGTTGCTACAATAGTTTATATAATGAACAGGACTCCCACTGCAGCAATACATGGCATGATGCCAGAGGAGATGTATACTGGTAGGAAACCAGATATTTCTCATTTGAAAATTTTTGGTTGCATTGCCTATGTCCATGTGCCAGATGAGTTGAGGTCCAAGTTGGATCCAAAAGCTGAGAAGTGCATCTTTATTGGTTATTCTCTGCAGCAAAAAGGGTATAGATGCTATAACCCTTCTACACGTAAGTTCACAGTGAGCAGAGATGTTGTTTTTGATGAGATGAGCAGCTGTTATAAACCAGTAAATGTGATGATTGATGTAGATGCACAAAATGGTAATGCTGCACAGAATTCACAGCAGCAATCACAAAATATTAGTGGACTTGGAGTGTCCTCTAGCAGTGGTTCACATACTTTGCCATGGACAGGTAGATTGAGATCAGGACAATCTCCTCAAAGCAATGCAGAGAGTGGTATGCAGGTATCATGAAAAGGAAAAGAGAAGGTAGATCAGCCCATGTTTGATGTGAATGCAGGTCACTCTTGTGTGGATGGTGAATCCAGTGGCTCTGAACAGAGCATTGATGATGAGTTGGGTATTCCCTCTGTTGTTACACCTGGAGTAAGGAAGACCAGGGATGTTTTGAGAGCACCTGGAAGTGAGCCTATTCTACACAAGTCTACCAGGGTTAGGTATCCTGTGGATAGGCTGAAATATGATGGATTTACAGCCATTCACTATGCCTATATGGTCAAAGTGATACAGGAACAAGAACCCACTTCTTTTGAGCAAGCCATGGGAAATGAAAAATGGCAGAAAGCCATGGATGAAGAAATGGATGCCTTGGATGCTAATGCTACATGGGAATTGGTGCCTTTGCCTAAAGGCAAAAATGCAATTGGCTGTAAGTGGGTTTATAAGATCAAGCACAATGCAGATGGTTCTGTGAATAGATACAAGGCAAGATTAGTTGTCAAGGGGTATGCACAGACATATGGCATTGATTATGAAGAAACTTTCAGCACGGTTGCAAGGATGGCAACCGTAAGAGTAGCCATTGCTATGGCTGCATCAAAGGGATGGTCTTTACATCAGATGGATGTAAAGAATGCCTTCTTGCATGGTGATTTGCAAGAAGAGGTCTTTATGGAGCAGCCAGCAGGTTATGTTCATGCTATTCATCCTGAGTTTGTTTGCAGGTTGAAGAAAGCCTTGTATGGCTTGAAGCAAGCACCTAGAGCATGGTCTAACAAGATAGGACAGTATCTTGTCACTATTGGCTTTCAGATTTCCAAGGCAGATTTCTCACTCTATGTAAGAAAAACAGAGAAAGGGATTATGCTGCTTGTCATTTATGTTGATGATTTGATCATCACAGGTGATAGTGATGAAGATATCCTTCATGTGAAAATGATATTGAGGCAGAAGTTTGAGATGAAGGATTTGGGAGAGCCGCATTATTTCTCGGGCATTGAGGTGATTAGATCACCAAGTGGGATACAGCTCTTGCAGAGGCAATATGGACTGGACATGCTGTCCAAATATGGGATGACAGGCTGTAAGCCTATTTCAGTTCCTTTGGAGCAGGATGTGAAGCTGAGCGCAGATGCAGTTGAGCTTCTGGAAGACCCTACTATGTACAGACGCATAGTAGGAAGTTTGACTTACATGACTATTACCAGGCCAGATTTGAGCTATGCTGTTGGGTTGGTAAGTCAGTTTATGCAGGCTCCAAGGAAACCGCATTTGGATGCGGCTAGACGCATACTCAAGTATGTGAGGTCCACATTGCAGTATGGACTATTTCATGAGACTGGGGTTCAGATACAGTTGCATGGATACACTGATGCTGATTGGGCTGGTAGTATTTCTGATAGACGATCTACCAGTGGGTATGTGTTCTCTTTTGGGAGTGCTGCAATCACTTGGAGTAGCAAGAAACAGCCTACAGTTGCCTTGTCGAGCACAGAGGTTGAGTACAGGGGTGCAGCAATGGCTGCATGTGAGGTAGCTTGGTTGCATAAGCTACTTTATGATATGCATCAGTCTACAGATGGGCCCGTTGTCATTTATTGTGACAACATGCACAGTATACATTTGGCAAAGAACCTAGTCTTTCATTCTAGAACAAAGCACATTGAGGTGCATTATCACTATGTGCGGGAGAAGGTTTTACTAGGTCTTATTGATCTAGTTTATGTCAGCACAGAGGATTAGGTAGCTGACATATTCACGAAAGCATTGGGCATAGAGAAGCTGCGCAAGTTCAGAGACCTGCTTGGTGTGCAGGAATTGGGATTGACCACTCGCGATATGCCAGGGTGACCGTTGTGCATTTATGTCACCGACTTGTTAGCTACAGATGCGGTTGGTACACCGCCCACGAATAATAGCTGGATGACAGCTATCCTTATCTACACTAGTTCGTGGCTCAGTTAGTATGCCACCTTAGTTAGTTGAGTTTGGTTTTGAGACCCACATATAGGGTTCTTCTATTTCTTTGTACTAGAGTTCTTTTGGCTTTCACAACTAAGAAGAGGAAAACTGTTTTCAGCCTCCACCTGTGTGTGTATTCCCCCATTGTGATTGTAAGAAAGCCTCAAGTGAAACTCCTTCCCTCTCTCCCACTATCTTCACAAGCATTTGAGTAGAAGATAGTTTCTTTTGAAGTTCCGCCTGAAGAAGATGCACCCCCATTTCTCTGCTCTTCAAAAATTAGAAGAGCAAACAACTCCTCAAAATCAAGAAATTTTTCACGGACTGCAATGGATGTCTGGAATTGTGCATAATCCTTTCCTAGACCATTCAAGGTCACAGAAACTAGATCATCATCTTCCACTGGCGACCCAATGGAAGCAAGTGCATCTGCAATTTTCTTCACCTTCATGTGGTAGTCATTGATGCTCAAATTTTCTCTCTACATATTGTGCAACTCCTGCTTGAGCTGCATTTTCTTGGCTTGCGTATTTGTGCTGTACATTTTTGCCAAGGTATCCCATGCCTCCTTTGGCGTACTTGCATCCTGAATATGCACAATCATAGAATCCGAAATACTGATAGAAAGCCAGTACATAACTTTTCTGGCTCTCTCATGCCATCCTTTAAATGCCTGCATTTCTTGTTGATTGGGAACATTAGGAAGAATTGGTTCCTCTTCATTTCCTGTAATGAACTCCCAATAGCCTTTTCCCATAAGGAAATTCGTCATTCTAAACTTCCATGCCTGGAAGTTGTTCTTGTCAAGCTTTTTAGTGACAATCAGTGAAAGAGAATCAGACGCCATCACAGAACACTGGAAAATATTCTGTCACTGCAAAAAACACAGCTTTTGCCTCACACGGGCAGATCTACAAAACTGACGAAAGTGGTATTTGACCACACAGTCACTTCCTAGTGATGATTTTGCATCAACAGGCAACAAGGATGATTCTGCAACTCCCAATATCTCTATGCACATGGATACAATGCAATTTCTATAGCAACTTTTCACCGACCAACAGAGCAGTGGTCGCACAGCAAAAATAGGGCCTTTTTCTGAGTGGCTGCGAAGAACTTCCGCCTTCGAAACGCGCCTCAAAATGGCCTCTCTCGCAGCATATACTGCCCTCTCGCCACACCGCGAAGGGCGTCTCAATCTGCGACAGTGCTTTCTTGCACTTCCGGCTGTGCTATTTGCAGAGATTTTCTCCCAAACTCAAAAAGGAAAGCAACATTGGTCCTCTTACCAGGACACCGTGAACTTGGTTTGCTTTCTTGAGCTCCTCACCATGAACAAGGCTCTGATACCATGTGAAGATAGTGGGAGAGAGGGAAGGAGTATCACTTGCAGCTTTCTCACATACACAATGGGGGAATACACACAAAGGTGGAGGCTGAAAATAGTTTTCCTCTTCTTAGTTGTGAAAGCCAAAAGAACTCTTGTACAAAGAAATAGAAGAACCCTATATGTGGGTCTCAAACCAAACTCAACTAACTAAGGTGGCATACTAACTGAGCCACGAACTAGTGTAGATAAGGACAGCTGTCATCCAGCTATTATTCATGGGTGGTGTACCAACCGCATCTATAGCTAACAAGTCGGTGACATAAATGCACAATGGTCACCCTGGCATATCGCGAGTGGAGCTCGATATCTCAACAGTGTAGTTTGTGGAAGTGCCACATTATGAGGCATCACAGGGGCCATTGCAGGTTGGGGAAGGATCCTAGCCTCGACAGGAATGAAACTAGTGCCAATCCATCTACCAGACGTGATAGAGGAGCTGGCAATGGTAGCCATCAGATCCGACGAATTTAGAGCTAAATACCTCTTGGGTGCACCAATCTATATATATTTCTCTCGGGTGTTACTAAAATTGGTGCCGTAGTTCCACATGCAATCAATTGATCCAATCCTTGATGGGTGACACTGTAGTACCAGAGGTAGATGTCTTTCAAGCTACATTAATTCCAATTCTGATGGTGCCTCTCACTAACATGTAAATTCTGGTTATCTCCATGAAAGCACAAGGCCAAAGCTCTTCACAAGTGTTGATCGACAGCATCAACATCGTAATCTTGAAGACTTGTCAGTAGACATGCTAGATTGAATGGGAGCCAACACCATTCCTGGTGCGGATGGTGAATCAGCAGCGAGTTAGGGAATTGGGAATACTTAAAGCCATGGTGATGAAGGTTGTGGGGATTTTATTTACAGTCTCATTCATGGTACACAACATGGAGGCATTTAGTTGGGAGTACAGTTTTTTATTGGGTAGACCTTGGATTCCACATGCAAGATCCAAGCAAAAAGGGGATCTAAACACGTTGTCGTTGTAGAGAGGGATGAAACATTTTTGTGTTTTGATGGGAGTGGCATGCATGCTTGAAGGAGCAGTACGAATGGTGTCAACGGTGATGGTCAACATGGTGGACATCTTAGACGACGATGAGGAAGAGGCATTCTTACGAGAAAATCCATATCTCATGCCTCTATTTATAGTAAATGTTGAGGAAATCTTCACGTAGTACATGCTATCAAAACCTTTTATGGGTGTGGCAACTCCACTACCACGGCTTGTGCCGATGGATGATCCAATCACACTATGGATTTGGATTTGCGGGACATGTTCGAGCAAAAGAGGGAGTTTGAGGAACACACAAATCGAGTGACCCATGTTCAAGAGGATGTCCTCGACGTAGTCTTTCTAGAAACTGATGGGAGCTCCAAACCAGTCAAGATTAGCATTATGCTCGATGAGGAATTCTAGATGGCATTGGTGTTACTGTTGATGCAGTTTGTAGATGTGTTCACATGGGACTATTCTGACATGCAGGGCATCAACCCCAAGTTCTATCAACATTGAGTTAACCTAAAAAGGGATGCCACAGTAACCAAAATGCAGAGATACAAAATGAATCTGCATGTGGCGAAGCAAATTAAGGTGGCATTGGAGCACCTTCTTCAAGTGGGGTTCATTGCAACGATCAAGAATCTAGAGTGAATCTCTCCACCAATTGTCATTGTGTCCAAAAAGAACAAGAAACTATGAATTTGCATGGATGATTGGGAAGAGGATCATTTTGCAAAATCGTCCTACAAAGTGTTGATGCAGGACCACGTAGTTGAGACAGATCTAAACAAGAAGTGGGGTTTGAGAAGAGGACTCAATTGGTAGAGAGGTAAATTTGGAGAAATCTGGAAGCTCTATAGGGTGGGGAAGGCATGCTTCTTGCTTTGGAAAGTCACCCATAAATGCCTTCCCCTCAAAGGTATGTTGTCGGAGAGGGTGACAGTGAATCTAGCATGGCCCTTGTGCGGCAAAGCCAAGGAGTTGGAGATGCACAGCATGTGGGGATGCGTAATTACATGGTAGGTATGGGCAAGGGTGGAAATGGTCATTAGGGCATCTAGCTTGATGAGACGGTTCTTGTTGGGCAGCAATTGGCACAGAGCTCTACTGGGTGACATCATTAAGCCTAGTGTTTTGTCAGCCAATAGGCATAGCGATGAGAGAGTCGATGATCCTTAGGGTAGTGAGGACATGGGAAAGTATCATTGATTTCTATGGCAATCTTGCTTGAATGACAATTATAGGGCTTTATCGGATCACACATAATGCTAAATCCTGCCCCCACCGCTTGTGGGCTCATATGGTGGATAGGCAGCTTTGGGGACAAGACTAGGAATTCCTATGATCTATGGCATAGGTGCTATCCATGGTCACAACAACCATGTTTAATAATTGCCCGTTGTTCTTTCAATCAGTTGGATTTAAATGTGTTGATGTTCTTTTAGTCTATTCGATTTCAATGTGTTGACGAATTAAGCTTGATATACCTCTTGAATCTTCGAAGAACTCAAAATGTTAGCAACATAATTTGCTAGCTTATATCTAGATGTGTCTGCTTTTGTCGCTCAGTTCATGGCTTGCTATTCTTTTTGTGGGTTGGATTAACGAGCGCAGCTTGATTGGAATTCCCGAATTATGAAAGACTACGGCATGACATTGTGTCTCAACCAAAACCATCATTTTGACTAAAATTTAAGCCGATGCTAAGTTCTTAGCAATGAAGGATGCATGGAAAGCAATTCTATCCTCTTGGATCGGTGACAACCCTTGGCAAAAGGGGCATCTAAGGTGAGGGGGTGTCCTTTGCAATGTAAACGACCGAATGTGTATCTATATGTAGCTTTTCTTTCATCTTCCGCATGCTTATGCTGAGTTACATGACATAGGCATAAATGTTATGCCTAATGAATCAATCTGGACAAATGTTCTAATTAATACACTTCGTGGATCTCATTTCTGGAAAGAAGTTTGTCAAAGAAAGGTACAGCTGGAATGATTCCTACTCATATGTTTCTTAATTTGTCGCTCGAAGATGCCATCCCCTGATGAAGTGGTCTTATGTCAAAAACGGTAGTTTCTTTAGAGAAGAGTATAAAGTGCGACATGGCTAAGTTATTTATTACCAATATAATTCATAACCACTTTAAACACGGTGAAGGATAATAAATAATTCATAAGGCCTCTTAGAGATCCAACTAGCAAAAGAGGGCAGAGATGATGAATTGAAAGGGATGAGGGAGAGAGAGAGAGAGAGAGAGAGAGAGAGAGAGGCCTTGAAAAAGTGGAGGAGAAAAATAGCAAGATAAAATCGTGATTTTTTTTTAAAAAAAAAAGGCCATTTATCACCTTTGCCTTCTCTTAGGCCTCCCTGTGGCACAGGAACAAGGTGAATAATATTTAGGAGGCTTGCCTTGAGTGCTTCATATTGTTTTCACCTTTGAAGTTAAATGTCTTGGGTGAGTGCACTATAAACGATGGAATGGTCTCATTGCTTGCAATGTTTCGGCTCACCCATATGTGGTCCAATGTGGAACCGTGCAATATTTTTGGTTTTGATCAGTTGTTCCATTTCCATAGTAGCCATGAATTCCTCAAGGGCTCCGAGTGAATGGCTCGCCTTTGTGTAGCAGATGTTGAAATCACCTACTATATATGTACCATTGTTAGGCCCGACACAATCGACAAGGTATTTGAGTGCATCAATTAGCTTTGTCGCATGTGCTATTGGTAATTTGTACACATTAATGACTGCGATTATCATAGAGGTAGTGATGTTGAATTTTTGTTAGAAGGCACTCAACCCCTTCCTTGCTCAAGCTAAATTGTTCTAGGAGCATGCAACTTTCTTTCAAGTAAGTAGCAATCCCACATACTCCTTTGTCATGGATGCTATTGAAGCCCTTGAGTTTTTCTTTGTTGCTTTCTTGTACATGAAGTTCTTACAAGCACAGTATCGTTGTGGCCATGATGCTGGGCATCGACAACATATCTACACTATGTGATGCAAAGGCTCGTGTGTTTAGTGATTGGAGGGTGTGTTTTGTGTTTCCATTGGAACTGAATTTTGCTTGGAGGGGATGCCACAACCGCATTTCATGTAATTGATGCGGTTCTTCAAGGATGGAGCTATCTACCTTGATGTTTTTCTCTTGTAGCAGTTGTAATATGTATAGATTTCCAAGGTCTCAGACACATGACAGTGCCGTGTACACAAGGCCATGTGTTTTTATTCTAGATGAGTCAAATGCAAGATATTCCATGGTCAAACCTTGTGAGCGATGGATTGTGTGAAGCGCGGCTGCTTGGATGGGAAATTGGTACTTGCAAATAGTGTTCAAGTGGTTTTTCCCAATTTGGAATTCCCGTGAAATTTGAAGGATGGGGGTCCATGTCCTGGGCATGTCATTTTTAAAGAGAAAGAAGAGTAAAACACCTATTTCATTAATTTTGGACTTTTTGTGTTGTTTTTGGACGAAGCCCAAAAATCCTTCCCAAATGAAGACTCTACTTTGTGAAAATATCCTTCCCAAATCAAAATTTTACTTTCTGAAAATATTCTTCCCAAATCAAAAGTTCACTTTGTGGCACTATCATATTCACATAAAAATATTGTTTTTTCAATCCATACTTTTGCACCAACATGCAAGAATTTGATATAATCCTATATTAGAAATTCTAGCTATATCTAAGTTATTTGTTAATTTAATTATTTTTAATATTTTTCCTTGACGTGGTAAATTTATAAGTGCATGAAAGGAGACTTAAATATTTCATGAAAATAACATTGTCACTCGCAATATGCACAAAATTTTTACAACTTTTAATAAATAGAAAAAAGACATGATGCCATAAGACCCAAGTTTTGTATTGAACCAAAGAGGTATAATAGCAATTATAGCTATTATTATATGATTACATTGAGAGACGTTGCTCTCAGCTAGAGTCTTTATATCCAAAATGATATAGATTGAACATAATAATATAATTTTTATCTATTGCCTCACAATTGTATAATATGTAAATAATCATTTTGTACCTATAATCATGAATTTTGAATTATCTCAATAAATCCATTTGGGATATCTCTACATAGAATTCTCTTTTCCCTTCACTGTAATACATGTCAACATGTAGTGTTAATCAATGATTCATTCAAGAATAAATAAAAAACATTGAGTCATATTCAACTCTTTGTTTACCTTCTTGTTATTCAGAATGAATGAGAAACTTTCTGCAACACTACCCTCTGTCTCCACTTGAATGTTCTATTGTAATTGAGCGAGTGTGCAGCATTGTTTGAGTGATATAATTCCAAATAAATTGTCCTTCTCGTTAATGGTGATATACAGTGCTTCATTCTCAAGACCAAAAGAATTCAAATCTTGATCCATTGGAACCAATTGGTTCCCAATCATTCTACTGCCTTTATAGTAAAATGTTAATATGAAATTTTGAGTAGCAATCATGTACTTAAGTTCAATGGAGTTGTGCACAACCTCACAGTATACTTGGTTGAATGTTATCATGTCCCAACCATAATCCAAGAAGTCAAGAATTATTTTAGCACCATTTGCATTATAAGTGAGCATCGTCTTGCAAATCTTGATAGAAAATTTATTAAATAGATCTACAAAGACTATTATTGGCATGCAAATAGTTATTTTGTTGATTCTACTAGCAATCCTTGGCCGTAAGGATCGTTATACTTTTGAAAACAACTTGGCTCTTTATGACTCGATTACAGTACCATGAGGAATTGGCCAATCAATGGTATTCCATGCTAGGAGAGCTAGTTTCTTCAACACACCATGTGTGTTGGCTTTATCCAATAGTTGGTAAAAATGATAATAGAAAAAGACTCCTGACTAAGCTAATTGTGTTGCTGATCTACCTTGATATTGCAACTCTCCTATGGACCCATGTAACACATCCATGAATCCTAAAATGCATTCGGTAGGCTGCCACTGCTCATAAGATGAAGGATATATATATCTGAAAATAAAAATAAAGACATTGAGGTTCAAGAAACTCTTTGATTATAAAATATAAATTTTCAATGAAGTCACTTACAATTTGGCATGTGTTGTGGAAGTTGGATAATTCTCTTGTAACACAAGCTCTCTATGCATGTATACATGTTGAACCAATATTTTCTTTATTGATTTCATCCCCTCCTTGGTTCTAAAACCTTTCACCTACCCTTCCAAGATCCCAAAAAGAGATTACTTGAACGTGGTTTCTTCCTTCTGTTTGGTTGCATGAGCACCCAAATCCCTTTTGATACAGTCAGTCTTTTGCTAGGAGCCATCCACAGTAACCTTATTGGCAACATTGATGGAAGATATAGAGGAAAGAGGTCGATGAGTGAGGGAGCTCATGTCTATAGCTTTGTCCTCAACAGTTTGATCGAAATGACGTTTGGCACAAGAACGGTTCTGATTATCGATGCATGCCATTAAGACTAGTATCCAAACTTTTACACAAACACCTAAAAACTCAATGGACATATCAAAGAGCACACATTATACTCTAGTCTTGCATAAGCATGATCTTCTTATTCAAAACTTTAAGAATATTATCAAAGAGAGAGATTAATAAAGCAATGACATCGTTCTCGTACCTTGTGCTTCAATATTATGATCAATAAAGCTTCCTGAAAAACAAAGACTAGTCATTGTGTTGTTGTCCCCATAAAAAACTTTCAAAAGTTATATTCCATTTTGCAAATATTTATAAATAAACTCTTGTATCCAACTTAACACATTCACATCTTAAATCTCAAAAAGAGAGATTGAAAAATAAAGAGCTTGTTGTTGTACCTTGCTCCTCAATATTTTGATAAAGAAATCTTCTCAAAGAGTGAGGTCCTGTCAATGGTTTGCCGTACCCACGAAAAACTTGCAAACATTATATTATAGTCTACAACATTTTGATAAGCGCACAGTTTTGCACAAGCATAGATTAGATTCAAAGAGAGAGAGATTGACAAAGAAAAGAGCTCGCTCTTATACCTTGCTCCTAGAGGTACTTCGAGTTCTGGTTTTCCATCGCCACCCAAAACTCGCGGAAGGCAACCCAATCTACAGGTTGAAGGAATGTATACGAGAAGGCAACCGAGAGAGAGAGAGAGAGAGAGAGAGAGAGAGAGAGAGAGAGAGAGAGAGAGAGAGAGAGAGAGAGAGAGAGAGGGAGGGAGGGAGAGAGAGAGAGGGAAGAGTAATTTGGGAGGGGAGAGTAGTTTTGGGGGAAAGCACATTTTACTTCATGATGTATTTTGTATGAGACATTGTTAGATTGTAGAATCGTGTTAGTAACGCGACCAATTTTTTTATTTGTTATTGATAGTTGTACATGAATAAAATATTCTTTATTACTCTGACAATCCAGATACAATTCAAAATTTTTATAATTTCCCCATGTTACGTTGGCCCCATGGCCATTGGTTGAGAGCTATTTTTCATTTTGGGCAAAAGGCCCCAAAATGAGCTTCCTTTTTCCCTAATGCATTGGTGGGTGAGATTTTGAATTTTGTGCGAGCCTGCGCTCTTGTCAGAAGTTTTTTTGGCATCATGATTGGCCCATTGGCATAACAATGAGACACAATCTTATCATGGTCAATAGTGTAGAGCTCGACACATGGCACTATATGCATTTACTCATGAGCATAGAGACTATTGCTTTGCCTTTGGCTTGACTACGTCACACAGCATTTGCCTTGCCATGTTTGCTTGTGCAGCCTCCCCATTTGTTCACTGTGCAACACAATCATTTGTTGCATTGACCACCATGCTGAATCGAGTAGAACCACGTTGTTCTGACTACAGCACAAATCTTTTTCCTTGCCACCTGTCATTACACAGCTTCACAATCTATTGGACCACCGTGCTAGTTCAAGCAATGATGTTGGCATGGAGAGACCACCACGTTGGCATGAAGACCACTATCGCATGAAGACTACACTCAAGGTCCATATCCGCAACCACTGCATTGGATGTTGGAGCTATTTTCGTTCTAAACCAAGGAAAATAGTGCTATTTTGGAGATATTTTAGTTGTATTACTCCTTGTGCAACAATTTCTCAACCACCGCACATGTTCTTGGAGCTCTTTTAGTTCCAAGCTAAGGAAAATGTAGACATTTGCAATTTAGTTTAGTTTCCTTGCAACCACCACACTAGTTATTGGAGTTATTATAGTCTAAACCACCGTGCTAGTTATTGGAACCATTTTCACTATAGTAACAATAGGTTTTTCAACAATTTCTTGTGCAATCACGATGCTATTTATTGGAACCATTTTCACTACAATAACAACAGTTTTTTCAACAGTTTCTTGGGCAATGATCCCTATGGTTGCAGTAAAATGTAAACGAGGATAGAAATATGCCATTTGTTCTTCTTTAGAGCCACTTTCACTGCCTAAGTAACATCAACAATAGGTTTGGCGATAATGGTACTACATTGAAATTGAAACAAAAGAAATCACATCCGATAGTTTTTGCGATAATAGTATTACATCGAAATTGAAACAAAATAAATTACATCCAAAGCAAACATTTAACAAAATAGATTACATACAAAGATGCTAGCAATTTGTCTTTGTGACACTTCTTTAAATACTTTTAGCACTTGTCAACACCACCACTATGGCAAGATTGAGTGTCACTTTTTGCCCTTGTTAGCACTTTCTTACACTTTTGACTTGGTGCCTTGTATGCAGGGGACAATACAAGCACCTCGTACTACTATCGTAGGTAGGATTTTCTTATAATTTTGACCCGAAACTCCTCGTATGCAGGGGACAATACAAGCACCTTGTAATTGAAATAACCTTTTTCATAGCATCTTCTTTCAAGGAACTAGAAGAGGGAACTCATCTTGGAGGTGTTCTCAATCAAGCACAACATTCGAAAGTGGACAAGGAACTTAATATGGTGGTGAGCTCTAGCATCAGCTCTCAGTGTGTTAGAGTTGATCACCAAGTTGAGTTCCTTCCCCAGTGCCAAAGGCTGTGTGCAATTACGAGAGGCTCATCTCCAAGTTGAGTTCTCTCCCAATTCCTAACAGAACAACGGACCCGTGGTTGGTCATTAGGTTTTTCTTTCAAGTCTCTCAAGGAATTACTTTCTTCATAGCACCTTCTTTCAAGGCACTGGAAGAAGAAACTCAACTTGGCGGTGAGCTCAATCGAGCACAACATTGGACAGTGGATAGGGAACTCAATCTGGTGGTGAGCTCCAGCACACTGATGCATGTTATCAGTGTGTTACAGCTTATCACAAAGTTGAGTTCTCCTTCCCTAGTGCCGAAGGTTGTGCTCAATTATGAGAGTCTCATCACCAATTTGAGTTCTCTGCCTGACAGTGCCTGACGGAACAATGATGAACCATTTCCCTTGGCTCCCCATCCTACAACTCCCTTAGTCATGGCTATGGCTGGTGGAGTGTTGCAAGATGGAGATCCAAGGCAAACAATGGATCCCATGACTTGGGCAACATTATGAAGGGGCATCGAGGTTGCAGTAGAAGATTCATCATAGGAATAGAAGGGGGCTTGGAGAGAGCATGGCAGGGGGTAGGAGAGAAATTATACTGGGTGCGGTGAATTGTTTTTCTACCCTTAAGGCCTTTATATAGCTAGACTTTCAGCCCTCCCACTGTTTTTACCTTCGTTTCTTATGTCACTTTGTGCAACTCTGGGTGCCTATCGCTGCTAAGAGCACACAATCCACCCGCTAGATTTTGTTGGTAGCCTAGCCTAGCATAGGTAGTCATCTACATCATTGTCTAGCCATGACATGTGATTAGATGGTTGCCATGCTAGAATTTCTTGGTCATTGGAGCCAAGATCATGATAATTCAATGGGATGAGGAGGGAGGAGCAGTGGCACATGCACCCAACTTGCTGGTAGCCTAGCCTAGCCTAGGCGATCATTTACATCATCATCTAGCCATGACAAGCGATTAGATGGTTGCCATAGGAGAATTTCTCGGTCATCAGAGCCAAGATCATAATCATTCAATGGGATGAGGGGGGAGGAGCGGTGGCACATGCACCCAGCTTTGTTGGTAGCCCAACCTAGTGTAGGCAGTCATATACATCATTGTCTGGCCATGACGTGCGATTAGATGGTAATTCTAACAGTTTGATATGTGAACTTACAATCTATCTCCAGCTTAATGTTAATTATGAGCGTGTGAATTAGACGGTCTATCATGAAAAGTCATTGTTATTACAGTGTGATTCCTACTCAATGTTAATTTGAGCCTATGAACCAGATGGCCCCTCATGCAAAGTCATTGTATTACAGTCAATTGAAGAAAGCAAAGATCAAAACAGGATATCAAATTAGCATTGAGTCGGTTCATCATGCTGTAATAACAATAGTTATCATTCTAAACTATTGTTATTACAGCCTAATAAACTGATTGAATGCTAATCTAAGCTTGTGAACTAGATACAAAGTCATTGTTATTACAGTCTGATTCTGGCTCAATGCTAATCTGAGCCTATGAATTAGATGGTCCCTCATGCACAATCATTGTTATTATAGTCTGATTCCAATTGAATGCTATGAATTAGATGGTCCCTCATGCATAGTCATTGTCACTAAAATAAGGTCGGTGGTTGTTTGGGATTTACATTTTCCCTTGTTTAAAAATTATTGTTCGGGATTTACTAAAACAAGCACAGTGGTTGTTTGGGATTTACTAAAGATTATATTTTGTGGGGGTTGCAGTGAATCCTAAACCAATAAAAATGCATTTCGTTGCCAGTGCCTACCTTCTCTATCCTTAACTGGTGTTTGAGTTGACCCAATCACAATTGCATTAATGTTCCAACCAACGAGTTGGTTTTGGTGTATTAAGATGGTAGAAGCCACAAGAGGACCTTATGATAGCAAGCTAAGATAAGAAAGGGAGTCAAGGCTTGTCAGTAAGAGGCAAATAAGACCTTAGTGAGTTCTGAAGCTAAGCAAAAAGTGTGGCATAGAAGAAAAAAGTAGATAGTATATGAGCAATCATGAAGGGAGTAAAGGCAATTCATAGTTAAATAGAGTAGTTGAGGCATGGTAACAACTGATATACAAAGAGATGTTGAGATATCGAGCTCCACTCGAGATATGCCAGGGTGACCGTTGTGTACTTATGTCACCGACTTGTTAGCTGGAGATGCGGTTGGTACACCACCCACGAATAATAGCTGGATGACAGCTATCCTTATCTACTATAGTTTGTGGCTCAGTTAGTATGCCACCTTAGTTAGTTGAGTTTGGTTTGAGACCCACATATAGGGTTCTTCTATTTCTTTGTACTAGAGTTCTTTTGGCTTTCACAACTAAGAAGAGGAAAACTGTTTTCTGCCTCCACCTTTGTGTGTATTCCCCCATTTTGCATGTGAGAAAGCTGCAAGTGAGACTCCTTCCCTCTCTCCCACAATCTTCACATGGTATCAGAGCCTTGTTCGTTGTAAGGAGCTCAAGAAAGCAAGCCAAGTTCGTGGTATCCTGGTAAGAGGACAAGTGTTGCTTTCCTATTTCGAGTTTGGGAGCAAATCTCCGCAGGTAGCATAGCCAGAAGTGCAGGAGTGCACTGTTTCAGATTGAGACGCCCTTCGCGGTGTGGCGAGAGCGCAGTATATGCGGCCGTTTTGGGGCCCGTTTTGAAGGCGGAAGTTCTTCGCAGGCACTCAGAAAAAGGCCCTATTTTTTGCTGTGCGCGGCTAGTCGGTGGAAAGGTGCCGCAGAAATTGCATCGTATGCCTATGTGCAGAGATATTGGGAGTTGCAGATTCATGCCTGTTGCCTGTTGATGCAAAATCGTCACTAGGAAGTGACTGTGTGGTGAAATACCACTTTAGTTTTGCAGATCTGCCCGTGTGAGGCAAAAGCTGTGTTTTTTGCAGTGACAGAATATTTTGCAGTGTTCTGTAATGGCATCTGATTCTCTTTCACAGATTGTCACTGAAAAGCTTGACAAGAACAACTTCCAGGCATGGAAGTTTAGAATGACGAATTTCTTGATGGGAAAAGGCTATTGGGAATTCATTACAGGAAATGAAGAAGAACCTGTTCTTCCTAATGTTCCCAGTCAACAGGAAATGCAGGCATTCAAAGGATGGCATGAGAGAGCCAGGAAAGTTATGTACTGGCTGTCTATTAGTATTTCGGACTCCATGATTGTGCATATTCAGGATGCAAATACGCCAAAGGAGGCATGGGATACTTTGGCAAAAATGTATAGCACAAATACGCAAGCCAGGAAAATGCAACTCAAACAGGAGTTGCACAATGTGCAGAGAGAAAATTTGAGCATAAATGACTACCACATGAAAGTGAAGAAAATTGCAGATGCACTTGCTTCCATTGGGTCGCCAGTGGATGATGATGATTTGGTTTCTGTGACCTTGAATGGTCTGGGAAAGGATTATGCACAGTTCCGGACATCCATTGCCGTCCGTGAAAACTTTCCTGATTTTGAGGAGTTGATTGCTCTTCTAATTTCTGAAGAGCAGAGAAATGGGGGTGCATCTTCTTCAGCAGGAACTTCAAAAGAAACTGTCTTCTACTCAAATGCTGGCAGAGGTAGAGGCAGAGGTAGAGGAGGCCGATCTGCAGGCCGTGGTAGAAATCAGAATATGCAGCAAACGCAAGAAAACCAGTCCTATGCAGGAGGACGTGGTAACTCTAGAGGCAGCTCGGGGGGATCACTATGTACAAACCCTCTATATCACGTGCGTTCAAGGCCCATATTTAAAATCCCTTATCTGTAAAATTTTTCATTAATAAAATGTACCCCTTTTCTATACAAATCTGTAATTTTTTTCCAAAACTATTTAAAATAGTCCCTTATGTATATTTATTTCTATAAATTTTAGAAATAAAAAATATCCTTTTGTTGAACTCACGTGATAGAGTTACATATGATGAGTGACTCCCCCGAGAGAGGCAGGGGGAGCCAAAGAGGCCGTGGTGGATGGCAGAGAAGCCAAAATGCAAACAGCAATGTTGAATGCTACTATTGTGGCAAAATGGGTCATATGGCTAAAGACTGCTACAAAAAGCAGAATGACATTATGAATGGAAAATTGCAGCAAGGCAATTATGCATCCTCTAGTAGACAGGGCGATGACAGAAATGAGCATTTGTTTATGGTGCAGCATATGACAAATTCTGTAACAAGTGCAGAAGAAAGCAATGATGTGTGGTATGTTGACTCGGGTGCGTCAAACCACATGACAGGTCACGCTGAATGGATGCAGGATGCAAGAAAAATGGAAAAACTAGGATTTGTGGAGACTGGTGATGATACTGCACATCCTATTGTGCAGATTGGCAAAATTCCTTTGTCTATGCAGGATGGGTTAAAGAAATACTTGTCTGATGTATTTCATGTGTCCCGAACATCACCAAGAACCTGGTTTCTATTGGTCAGATGGTTGAGCAGGGCTTGCAGGTCAGATTTAATCCTCATGGATGCTTTGTTGAGGATATGAAAAATAATGGTCGCTTGATAGCAAAAGGAAAGAAGAAGGGCAGGATGTTTACGTTGGATGCAGACATGCCTGAATTGAGTGCAGCAATGTTTGCACATGGGACCGGTGTAGTTGCAGATATTGATATCTGGCACAAACGCATTGGTCACGTTAATATACAGCGACTTAAATCAATGCAAGCCCAAAATATTGTTGCAGGATTGCCTAAATTCAAGGTTGCAGAAATGCACAAGGTTTGTGAAGCCTGTCAATTTGGGAAAGAGGCAAGGAAACCTTTTCCTAGGCATGTTCAAGAGAGTAAAAAGCCATTGGAATTAATCCACTCTGATGTGTGGACTACAAAAGCTGCATCTATTGGAGGCTGTCACTATTTTGTCACATTTATTGATGACTTCAGCAAAAAACTGTGGGTGTATTTTATGAAAAAGAAAAGTGAAGTGTTTGGGCACTTCAAAGTTTTCAAAGCTATGGTGGAAAAAGAAACAGGCCTGCAAATAAAATGCCTAAGGTCAGATGGAGGGGGAGAGTACCTCTCAAATGAGTTTGCAAGGTTCTTGCAGGAGCATGGTATAAAGCACCAATATTCATGCAGTCATACCCCACAGCAAAATGGAATTGCAGAAAGGAAAAACAGGCATATTGGAGAGGTATCTCGGGCTATGCTAAATGAAAAAGATCTACCAAATTATTATTGGGCTGAAGCAGTTGCTGCAGTCTATATAATGAACAGGACTCCCACTGCAGCAATACATGGCATGACGCCAGAGGAGATGTATACTGGTAGGAAACCAGATATTTCTCATTTGAAGATTTGTGGTTCCATTGCCTATGTCCATGTGCCAGATGAGTTGAGGTCCAAGTTGGATCCAAAAGCTGAGAAGTGCATCTTTATTGGTTATTCTCTGCAGCAGAAAGGGTATAGATGCTATAACCCTTCTACACGTAAGTTCACAGTGAGCAGAGATGTTGTTTTTGATGAGATGAGCAGCTGGTATAAACCAGTAAATGTGATGATTGATGTAGATGCACAAAATGGTAATGCTGCACAGAATGCACAGCAGCAATCACAGAATATCAGTGGACCTGGAGTGTCCTCTACCAGTGGTTCACATGCTTCGCCATGGACAGGTAGATTGAGATCAGGAGAATCCCCTCAAAGCAATGCAGAGAGTGGTACGTAGGTATCACGAAAAGGAAAAGAGAAGTAGATCAGCCCATGTTTGATGTGAATGCAGGTCACTCTTGTGTGGATGGTGAATCTAGTGGCTTAGAACAGAGCATTGATGATCAGTTGGGTATTCCTTCTGTTGTTACACCTGGAGTAAGGAAGACCAGGGATGTTTTGAGAGCACCTGGAAGTGAGCCTATTTTGCGCAGGTCTACCAGGGTTAGGTATCCTGTGGATAGGCTGAAATATGATGGATTTACAGCCATTCACTATGCCTATATGGTCAAAGTGATACAGGAACCAGAACCCACTTCTTTTGAGCAAGCCATGGGAAATGAAAAATGGGAGAAAGCCATGGATGAAGAAATGGATGCCTTGGATGCTAATGCTACATGGGAATTGGTGCCTTTGCCTAAAGGCAAGAATGCAATTGGCTGTAAGTGGGTTTATAAGATCAAGCACAATGCAGATGGTTCTGTGAATAGATACAAGGCAAGATTAGTTGTCAAGGGGTATGCACAGACATATGGCATTGATTATGAAGAAACTTTCAGCCCGGTTGCAAGGATGGCAACCGTAAGAGCAGCCATTGCTATGGCTGCATCAAAGGGATGGTCTTTACATCAGATGGATGTAAAGAATGCCTTCTTGCATGGTGATTTGCAAGAAGAGGTCTTTATGGAGCAGCCAGCAGGTTATGTTCATGCTATTCATCCTGAGTTTGTTTGCAGGTTGAAGAAAGCCTTGTATGGCTTGAAGCAAGCACCTAGAGCATGGTCTGACAAGATAGGACAGTATCTTGTCACTATTGGCTTTCAGATTTCCAAGGCAGATTTCTCACTCTATGTGAGAAAAACAGAGAAAGGGATTATGCTGCTGGTCATTTATGTTGATGATTTGATCATCACAGGTGATAGTGATGAAGATATCCTTCATGTGAAAATGCTATTGAGGCAGAAGTTTGAGATGAAGGATTTGGGAGAGCTGCGTTATTTCTTGGGCATTGAGGTGATTAGATCACCAAGTGGGATACAGCTCTTGCAGAGGCAGTATGGATTGGACATGCTATCCAAATATGGGATGACAGGCTGTAAGCCTATTTCAGTTCCTTTGGAGCAGGATGTGAAGCTGAGCACAGATGCAAGTGAGCTTTTGGAAGACCCTACTATGTACAGACGCATAGTAGGAAGTTTGATTTACATGACTATTACCAAGCCAGATTTGAGCTATGCTGTTGGGTTGGTAAGTCAGTTTATGCAGGCTCCAAGGAAACCGCATTTGGATGCGGCTAGACGCATACTCAGGTATGTGAAGTCCACATTGCAGTATGGACTATTTTATGAGGCTGGGGTTCAGATACAGTTGCATGGATACACTGATGCTGATTGGGCTGGTAGCATTTCTGATAGACAATCTACCAGTGGATATGTGTTCTCTTTTGGGAGTGCTGCAGTCACTTGGAGCAGCAAGAAACAGCCTACAGTTGCGTTGTTGAGCACAGAGGCTGAGTACAGGGGTGCAGCAATGGCTGCATGTGAGGTAGCTTGGTTGCATAAGCTACTCTATGATATGCATCAGTCTACAGATGGGCCGGTTGTCATTTATTGTGACAACATGAGCAGTATACACTTGGCAAAGAACCCAGTCTTTCATGCCAGAACAAAGCACATTGAGGTGCATTATCACTTTGTGCGGGAGAAGGTTTTACTAGGTCTTATTGATCTAGTTTATGTCAGCACAGAGGATCAGGTAGCTGACATATTCACGAAAGCATTGGGCGCAGAGAAGCTGCGCAAGTTCAGAGACCTGCTTTGTGTGCAGGATTTGGGATTGAGCTCGAGGGGGAGTGTTGAGATATCGAGCTCCACTCGAGATATGCCAGGGTGACCGTTGTGTACTTATGTCACCGACTGGAGATGCGGTTGGTACACCGCCCATGAATAATAGCTGGATGACAACTATCCTTATCTACTATAGTTTGTGGCTCAGTTAGTATGCCACCTTAGTTAGTTGAGTTTGGTTTGAGACCCACATATAGGGTTCTTCTATTTCTTTGTACTAGAGTTCTTTTAGCTTTCACAACTAAGAAGAGGAAAACTGTTTTCTGCCTCCACCTTTGTGTGTATTCCCCCATTTTGCATGTGAGAAAGCCGCAAGTGAGACTCCTTCCCTCTCTCCCACAATCTTCACAAGAGATAGAGAGACAGAGAGCCGATATATATATATATAGAGAGAGAGAGGGAGAGAGAGAGAGAGAGAGAGAGAGAGAGAGAGAGAGAGAGAGAGAGAGAGAGAGAATAAGTAAATAAAGAGCCAAACATGAATAAGCAAGTACACATATATATACAAAAGTGAGCTACTTATACACACGCATGCACACACATGCACACACATGTACACACACACACATAGGAGGATGTGTAGTGGGACCAAGGAAGTTATAACAATATTTAAGCTAGAAATGAATAAGAGGAGACAACTAAAGAACGATTGGAGGCATTAAGTAAATATAGAACTATATATATATAAAACACACTATATTGGAGAATGTTGGAATCTCTCTAATCCCACTTTCAAGTAAGGGCTTAATATTTTGACAAAGCATGGGCAAGCCAAGAAACATAGCTTCACGTAGTTCTTATGAGGTGAACTATTGAAAGACATAAATATGAAAGCTTAGCTATTAGATAGTAGCTACAATTCACACATTAGAAACGAATACTTGTGTAAACCATTGGCCAGTTTGCAGGTAGAAACATACATACATACACACACACTCTCACACACACACACACACATATATATATACATATATATACATATATATATATATCTATACATATACATATATATACATATATATATATATCTATACATATACATATATATATATATATATGTATATATATATCTATATACATGTATATACGTATATATATACATGTATATATGTATATATATACATGTATATATGTATATATATATGTATATAGATATATATATATATGTATATGTGTGTGTGTGTATATATATATATATATATATATATATATATATAGAGAGAGAGAGAGAGAGAGAGAGAGAGAGAGAGATGGGGGGGGGGGGGGGGGTAAAGACATGGTAGAGGTCTTGGGGGGGGCACTCACAAATATGTAAGCATGGCATGTGGGTTCAACAAAAGGGATTTTTAAAACCTTTCTTTTACACATTTTTACCTAACTGAAGGGTTCCATTTAAAGGGGGTATTTGCAGATTGAATACCAAAAGGTTCTGTTTTATTCATAAAATTTTCAGAGATAAGGGACTTTTAAATTCAACCTTGACGCACGTGATACAGAGGATTTACATATAGTGAACCAAGGTGGTTAGAATAATAATTAAGTTTAAAATGAACAAGAGCAAACTAAACAACTATATACATATACATATACATACATACATACATATATATATATATGTATGTATGTATGTATGTATTGTTAGAGCTATATATAGCTTCAGCCTAGTCCTCAACTATATATATGCCTATGATCTATGAATAGAATCACTTCCTTGGGGGCAACTCTTGTATTCGTCTCTTCCTCGCAACATGGTATTAGAGCGTGTCGAGAGCGTGTCTATGCTCTAGCATGATTGTGAGGAGAAAGCGACATGTTTTTCGTCAATCTGGCAATGCAATCATTCACAAAACGTTATTTTTTATCATTTCGACTACTTGATCGCTAGGTTTTGATTTGATATGCAAAGGTTATCAAAGATGCATCACAAATCAGAGTTTTGGGCATGATTGATGAAAACGGCCCACGATGGCTTGTTCGAAGCATATGCGCCGGTTATTTTGACAAGTTGGATCACTATATTCCGATTTCAAGTAAGAAAGTTATGGTTATTTCTTTTTGCTATCTACTGTCAATATACTTGTAGAAGAGTTTTTTGACAGGAAGATGAACACTTATAACTAGAGAGAACTTGATCTTGGACATGAGGATGGAAAAGTTTCATACTTTTATAGAATCACCAATATTTGAAGCAAAAGCAAAAGCAATGAAAAAATAGACTTAATGATAAGAAGCTTTCTGATACGGTGTCGCCCTCCCACTTTCAGTATCCATCAATTGATCACACCATCTTGCACTCATTATTTGCATTCCCTTGGATTTACCACATCTTGCACTCATTATTTGCATTCCCTTGGATTTATCACACTAGCATATCATGATTTTATGTTATCACATGGAGAAATAAGATGCTCAATCACACAAAGCAAACTTCTTTAGCTATAGGACTCCACAAAAATTTAGGTGAAGAGGAGACCCAACACCCACCAGCCATATTCATAAAAACCAAGTGCGCAGGATCATTGTTGTAAGCGTAGTCAATCTTAAGGGATGAAGATCTTATCTAATTAATATCAAGTAGAGTCTCAATCTTGTCATTAAGACTAAGGCAGCCCAATCTACATGCTTTTGTAGTGATAATTATATATGTTCAACAGAATAGAAAGTTGATTGAGAAAATCACTTGGACAAAAGGTTATCTACCATATGAAAGCAATTTTTGATTTCTATTAGGTCATCTTTGAAAACAAGAGTTTAGCGCTTCAGCACTTGTGGTTTCATGCTGCTTTTGCAGAAGTAAAAACCAATGATGCTTCACATATATTAAGCTAGTTTTTATTTAGTGCATCCTTTATTGACCAGCTTCTTATTTAGTTCATCCCTTGCTGAGTCTTTGTGTAAGTGCTTTACTACTCAACATTCATAGAATGTCCTTCAACCAAAGAGCTTTGTCAATATCAATACTCGGGTGCCTCACAAAACTTGATTGTTTTTCAGCAATCACTATGACATACATCTATATGTTGGAGCTTATCTTTGCCTGTTGGTATAGAGATAAACCAAATTTGTTTAATGTTGTACATGATTGTGGGAACCATGATATCATCGTACTTCAGTACAATGCTTTGTTCTTGATATTCCACTTGAAAGGTTATGTTAGTTGTATTTCACTACATTCATATGCTTGGGCTTTTATTCGCAATGATAATACATGCATTATTATGTTTTGCAACAAGTTTAGCTACAACTTCAAGTTTCCATGAATCTCGGTCAAAGAGACTTGCCAAATATTCTATATCAAGCTTTACTTTCAGCATGAGCTGATTGATTCAAAGGAGCTTCCAAAATATTTTGTATTGTTTTGAAGGCTAGATTTTCTTCGATTATGTTATCATTTACTTTTGATTTCCTAAACGTTTTATGTTATTTTGAAGGTGAGAGTTACTTTCGATTATCTTATGATTTTAAAAGCAAGTTCTCTTTCATCTTTTGTTAATCAAGCATGCCAATTGGCCATCCATTGTATTTGATTTGGAGTAGGGTGAAGATCATGTAGGTGTGCTTGATATGCAAAAGAAAATATCAATCTAATATTTATTTCTCTCTTATAAGCTGACATCTTGCTTGACTTGCTCATCATGTATTCAATAGTAGCTTCACTTTCATAAGCTGGTCCATCCTGTGGAAGAAAAGGACTTGCCGAATGTTTTATGTTGTTAACATGCTAACATGTTTTCTTTCGGTGTTTCTTTTCTATTTAGCTTTGATATAATTACTTCTTGGATACATTACTTCACATATGCGAAGGTTCTTCTCACATGTTTTCTTATCGTTTTCAAGGCACTCGTTTGTTTCCAGGGTGAGCTCATATGTTCTCTTTCATCACACTCAATTGTGTCTCCGAGTACATGCAGGTTTGCACAGGTGCCTGGATACATCCGATACTTCTAGATGCCCGGATACTCACTGTGTTTCTAGATTATTGGTTCTTGATTTGCAAGATCTTTATGGGCCTTCCTATTGTGTTGCTATGGCTTTTATATACTAGGGAGGTAGCAAGCTAAGGGTGTCCACTTCCGAACCACTTGCGGGTGAGTGTGACACCCCCTCGAGTGAAAATACAAAAATTTTGCTTCGGTGTGAAATACCTCAATCGAGGTATCATATCCAATGAAATTTGCACATTATATGTGTGTAAGAGTGTAGAAAATGTGTGTGTGTGTGTGTATGTGTGTGCACGCACACATGTGTGTGTGCACGTGCATGTGTGTGCATATGATTCTATCTACATGTGTGTGCACGTGCATGCACACATATGCATATGTGTGCATGCATGTGTATACAAGAAACTCAAAGTCACAGTCTTAAATCATCATTCCAAATTGAAATTCAAGGACAAAATGGCCTACCAGAGTACCCTTCTCCAAAAAGGCTCACCAAGTAGCATGCCATCCTAGCTACTCATCATTGGACTCTTCTTGTGAGTCCTCCTTGAAGTCATCACATTGACAACCTTTTTTCCTCACCCCTCATTGAATCGTGTACCTTGTGCTCCAAAGACATAGTGCTAGTGCTTAGTGAAGATGTGCTCTCTTGCACTCATAGGGTTGCCTAGTGCATGTGCCTACTCGATGTATCAAGAGGAACAAACAAGGAGGGCTTGATGCTATGTGGGCAAATCCATATGGAGATGGGTGAAAGAGCACAACCAAAATGACAAGGAAGGCTCCACAAATGATTACCAACCAAGCATAACTCTCTATTATATAAAGTAAAAGGGCCTTGGCCCCATTACAAATAGCTACAATTGCAGTTGCAAAATAGTGTTGGTGCAACAACCAATGCGTGTGGTTGCCTTAACTCAAGACTCAGACCTCTATCAAAGCAATAGAACTTAGCTCTTAACAATCCATTGACTAATAGAGTGAGCTCATTCTATCATGGATTAGATAGCCTAAGATGTTCTAGTTGACTTGGTAATTTAGTAGAACTTTTCCAGAATCTACTACAACATAGGCATGGAGGGGACCGCTTGCTCAACTTTCTGTAGTGTAGCCACGCCACCTAGGTGGCCCTTGGTGACCCAAGCCAGGTGCCTAGTCTTGCGGACTTGCATTGTGTATAGGTTGATCCAAAGTCAACATTTTGTGTCAACTAATCTTCATCTGTGTCCATGCAATAATTAATGCATGTGCTCACCCTAACTCAAGACTCGAAGCTCTATCAAAGCAACAAAACTTAGCTCTTAACAAGCTATTGAGTAATAGAGAGAGCTCATTCTACTTTGGACTCATGTCTTAGATGGCCTAAGATATTCTACTTGACTTTGCAATTTGGTGAACTGACTTCTAGAAGCTTTTCCAGAATCTACTACAACCGCAGGCATGGATTGGACAGCTTGCTCAACTTTCCATAGTGTAGCCTGGCCACCTAGGTCGCCCTTGGTGACCCAAGCCAGGTGCTTGGTCTTGGGTACTTGGGTTGTGTATAGTTTGGTCCAGAAAATTTTGACTCAACTTATCTTCATCCGTGTCCATGCAAATGGGCAACCAAAATTATGGATTGGCTTTGACAAGTCACTCTTCAAAACTGTGGTCCAAATCTCTCTAAAATGCCTACAAGATGAAAGAGCTTGGGCAAGCTCAGTTGTAATCTGTTGTCCCATTTGGACAAGAGCCGTATCATGCATAGCCATAGCTGTGGTAAGCTATTGGCTGAACTCCTGTCCTATTTGGCAAAAAGCACCATGGAGATTGGTGGACGAGTTGGAAGGAGGATTTTGGATCTCAGAGTGTGCAGAGACATCCTAATGTGAGGAACAAAACTTTCAACAAGTAAAAGAAGGTTTGTGTGGATGAAGTCTAAGGTTCAAGGATTGCAAGGAGTAACAAGAGCACTACATGCAATACTTGAATTGAAGAAGATGGAGAGGCACAACTTGTAGGGAAGATGATCGAGGTGGAAGGGCTTGTAGGGAAAGGTCCCTGAAAATGCTTGTGTCTCTATTGCATGCCACCACATGGTTGGGATGGGCCACCATAGTGGATGACTCGGTACAATATTCTACTGATCATGATGGAGGAAATGGGCCATCATGCTAGTTCAAATTTGTGGGTGATGTGACTAATGTTCATTCTATCATGGGTGATTTGGAGTCACGGATCAAAGTTCAGTTAGCAATGGACAATTAAATTCTAGTGACTTAATTTGGTAGGTCTAAAAGTATGGACAATTATATCCACTAAGCTTGCATGATGGCCATCCGGATGACGGCATGACTTAACTAGCTCTAAAGTGATGGTGCAGTGAGGACATCTAATCCAGCAATGGATGTACACAATTATATGGTGTATGACCCAAATGGATTCAACTCTTGGCCCCATTTGAAGTAGGCCAAGTGAGTTTTTGTATGGATTAAAATATATTGGACCTAACCTTTGTATACACAAAGTCTCATTGCATGTGGTCTCTATACTCTTCTCTATCTCTCTCATGCAATTTATCTTGTTTCTTTAAGAGTCCTCTTTCATAATCTTCTAGTGTTCTCTCTCTCTCTCTCTCGCTAGATTTTTCCCATGGTGTGATCATTATCATATGGTAGGGTCCCAATGTTCATCCTGATTAAATTTTCATTAGCCCCATCTCACTTTAGACTCCTTAACCACACCAGTATTGGTAGCATCATCAAATCGGATTGTGTGATGGAGGCATGCCACATGGACTTCAAGGCAAAAGTTAATCTATCACAACTATTGTGCTAGTTTCTAATGCAAAACTCCCACTACATATGCATCTTTGAATCTATGAATAGGATCCTTGGCAGAGAATATCGCTCAAATCTAGTCACTATAATCATTATTGTTGCAATGTTTGGAGTACACTCGTAGTGGCCCAAGTCAACCACCACAATGGCCATGTCAACTAGTGTAATGGAGGCTATAGTTATCTACTCTACAATTATCTTATTGGTTGATGATGTGAAACATGTGCTCTACATGTGGATGAAGTGGCATACGTCAACCACCACGATGGATGGAATTGTAGTCTAGACTTGATCATAGTACAATGGCCCATGTCAACCACCACCATGTATGGAATTATAGTCTAGACTTGATTGTATTAGAATGGCCCATGTCAATCACCGCAATGGTTGAAATCACCCCACATCAACCACCATGATTTTTGAAACTAGTCAGAGATTCCACTACCAGAATGGCTAAAATACTCGACATCAATTAACATGCCCTTAAGATAGTTTGTAGGATGCCCATGATGCAGCAACATGGCTTGTGTCTAAGTTCTTTACAAGGGCATAGTCAACATATAGTAAACAGATCCTCAACAACATTTTAGTACGAAGAGTGTTCCAAAAGGTGAAAGTGGATGAAGTATGAATGTTGACTCTGTGCCAACATGAACTTATGAAGAAAGAGAAGGTGATACAACTTTGTGTTACAACTTTGTGTTACAACTTCTAGACACAACTTTGTGTTACGACTTTGTGTAACAACTTTGTGTTACAAGTTTGTGTCACAAAGTCGTAACACATTCTCTCTCTTCATGCAGAAGTGGCAACCCAGGTACGTGATCGCAATAAGCCATAACCCGAGGACGGGTAATAAAATGGATCCGGGAGTATGTTGACTTTGTGCCAACATGAACTTATGAAGAAAGAGAAGGTGATACAACTTTGTGATACAACTTTGTGTTACAACTTCTAGACACAACTTTGTGTTATGACTTTGTGTAACAACTTTGTGTTACAAGTTTGTGTTACAACTTCTACATGAAGAGAGAGAATGTGTTACAACTTTGTGACACAACTTTGTGTTACAACTTTGTGTAACAACTTTGTGTTACAACTTCTACATGTAGAGAGAGAATGTGTTACAACTTTGTGATACAACTTTGTGTAACAACTTTGTGATACGACTTTGTGTTACATGCAGAGAGAGAAGCTCTCCAACTTGTATAAATACCCCATAATGGAATGAAGCCCAGACTCTTGGGGCATTGTGTTGAGTCTACATTGGTATTCCAAGCATTTGTCTCAAGTGTCCATGCTTCCTTGCACTGCACGTCCAAAAGCATGTCCTAACCTTGCAACCCTTCTCCCCTCTCCTCCAACCCTGCAACCCACCCTCTCCCTCTCCTCCTCCCTCCTTCTCCTTCCTCCTCCTCCTCCTCCTGCCTCCTCCTCCTCCTCCTCCTCCTCCCTCCTCCTCCTCCTCCTCTCTCCTCCCTCTCCCTCCTCCTCTTCCCTCCTCCTCCTTCCTCCTCTTTCTCTTCCTTCACCCATGCTCTTACACCTTCTTCCTCTCCCACTCCTTGGCTTTCCTAAACCCTTAAACCCCATGATCTACGAGGGAGACGAGTTCTCCACCATGTATTCTACTCTGAACCTTGAATCCTCCCTCTAACCCTGGACTCCTTCTAAACCTTGGAATTGCCTTCTGAACCCTGGGACTCTTTCTGAACCCTGGAACCTCCTTCTGAACCCTGGAACTTCTCCTAAACCCTTGAACTCTTTCTAAACCCTACAACCTCCTTCTGAACCCTTAAAATCCTCCTAAAACCTACAACCCCCAATGAAGGCGAAAGCCTTCATTACCCCAACAACAATGGTTTACGTGCCTTTTACACATGCTTGCACTTTGTTTGCTTACCACACTTAAGCCTACGTCTCTCACCGGAACATGACTCTAGGTCCTAAGCTACACGTATACTACAACGACAATCCCAATATATCTGTAGGTGACAAAAAGCCTCAGAACCCTGCAACATAGAATACCCAGCTCTTCCTACGAAAGCAGTAGGAAAGAGCCAACAATGAACATATATGACTATGACATCATTGACGGGACACAAAGTTTTCATAGTATATGGGCTTTCCACCTTTCTCTCAAAATGACACATCTTTATATTTTCATAATGCATCATGGGAGACTCTGAGAAATATGAGGACATTGCAATTGTGAAACCATGTGAGCTATGCCATATTTGCCCTCTATATGGAGATTGTGTCAGAGACAACCAGTACACCATAGTTGGGAAGATATTCAATGACCTTAGTGATGCCTTGGAAGAAGGGGATAGCTTCGTAGCACTCTCACTGTCTCTAAGAGAAAAAAATTGTGGACTTGGCTCTACATTCGTCCGCCTCCATCCGCCTATGTTTGAATGGAATACTCGTCTGGATAGAGATACTCAATTCACCTATCCATCTATGTGTCAAACCTACCTTAGTGGCATCCTTGATCTACCGAAGGTCAATTTTTAAATTGACCATGGTGGCATCTTTCCTTGTGGGGGAGGATGGCCTCAAGCACAAAGGGGGGAAGGGGGGGGGAGAGAGCGAGAGGAGCGAGCTGATGAATGGGGATGATGCATGAGAAGACATTGTTAAAGTGGAAGAGCATATGACATATAGAGTGGTATCTTGTTTTGATGGGTTGTTTGTATGTGCAAGCTCTACGAAATGGTTAATTTTGTCCATCATGGTCCTAAGATGTAGAGTTTTTGGAAAGGAGGGCAAAAGACCCGCCAAGGAGGGCAAGGATTTGGAGGTTCGGGGAAGGAGGAGGGAGGTTCAAAGAGGTTTTCTAGAGGTTCGGGAGGGAGTGGAGGTTCATAAGAAGCTGAGGGGCTTAGAGTGCAACATGTTGTCAGCTAGAGTCATGGAAGTGACATGTGGCAACCATCGTCAGGCAGCAGGGATCGGCTATTACCATGTGTCGACTCAGGCTACCAGATTGAGGGACAGAGTAAATGCGTGAGACTTGAGAGGGCCGACTGATAGATGTGGCTAATGCTTGAGTCCCAAAGATTAAAGGCACAAAAGATGGTGCGATGCAAGCAACGCTAGCAACACGACAAAAGGCAGACAGTGCATGTATTGGAGATTAAAGGTGGGCAATTTTACGGCCCACAAATAGTCTGACTGCCCACACACATTGAGATGGAGCAATTTGGCGATGCAATTTAGGCAATTTGGACACTAGAGATTAAAGGTGCGGTGAGGTGGTGTAATTTGGGGAGGAGTCTAGACATGCGGAAAGAGAGACAGGGGGAGGGATCTCAACTCTAACATGTGGAGAGAGAGAGAGAGAATAAATTATTATATATATATATATATTA